>NC_000068.7:5785000-6077500 GCF_000001635.26 Mus musculus | reverse complement strand
AGTTTCTGAACAAATGGTATTTATAAAACCTACTTCTATTAGTACAGGAGTTGCTGCGGAACTGTCTGTTTAACCCTAGGCTGACAACACTCTGGTGGTAATTAGTCGCTAAGGATTATAGACTCAAAAACGTTTAGTGCGTTCCTCCCCATTTGTATGTTTATGACACCCCCTAGCTATAGTTGAATAGACCATGGTTCCTAAGTATGCATGGCTCCACATGCAGATAATAACAAACAATAAACACCACTACTGTTCTGCTGATGTTTTTATATGTATATACATGTGAACATGTATATATACATGTGTATATACGCATGCATGTTTGAGCATTTGTGTGCATGGGAGTGCTCATGTGTCTGTGTTTCCATGTACCACACTCTGCACACCACCATACTCTGCACAGTACCACACTCTGCTCTCTAAATCATGGCTCTGGAAATTTTAATTCAGGGCCCCATGTTTGTGCAAGCTTCACCGTCCGAGCTGCCTCTCCAGCCTACATCTTTTTTTCTGGTTCTCATTACATCACAGGAAGTCTGGAGGAACTTGAACAGGTGGAGATGGTAATCATTGGTCAACCTGAATGTCCAGGTTTTGACTCATGTATCATGGTGACATAGAAAGGTGTTCTTACTCAAAATGTGTGTCACAGTATTTGAAGGTGATGAGGCCCCTATACAAGGTTTTCCCAAATGGTTCTAATTAAAAAAACAAAAACAAAAACAAAAACAAAAAACAAAAAACGACTTTCAAGCTTTTCTGTAAATGTGTGAGGTTTTTGCTCAACGGGTCGGTGATGGGGCTGGAGAGAGGGTTGTTCTTCCATCATGTTGTCAATGGGGGCTGCACCAGCCTCCTTTCAGTGACTTATATCATCAACCCCCACACACACACCGCCAGGTGCGTTTCCACCGTTACTTATGTTCCTGTCTAACACTCGCACCCCGTATAACATTCATACCCTTTAAAGGTCCCTCTGCAGCTGCCTGGGCCAGGGCCGAAAAGCATACTGAGTGACACACCACAACACACCACAACTTCCAGAGTGACATTTGTTTGTTTCCTTTGAGGTGGGGGCGTGGGGGGTGCCTGATGTGATATTCACAAAGACTAAATAAAAGTGATTTTTTTTTAAGGTCCCTCTGGATATAACCCCCACCCCCCATCTTCCCATTCCTGTGTCTGTCTCTCTCTCTCTCTGGTCTCTCCACTCTGAGACAGCCTTCCATTCTCCCCTACCCTGATAAACCGATTGTGTTAGATCCGTTGCACAGCGTGAGCTAAGCAGCATACCTTGGCTCGAGATACCTTTCACTGCCTAATCCTAACATGGAGGACAGAGGTTTGATTCCCAGCACCCACATGGCATCATGGCCATCTGTAGCTCCAGTTTCAAGGGAACCCGATGCCCTTTCTGGCCCCTGTGGGTACTGCACATCTCTCTCTCTCTCTCTCTCCTCTCTCACTCTCTCCTCTCTCTCTTCTCTCTCTCTTTCACACACACACACACACACACACACACACACACACACACACACACATGCATGTATACCAGCTCAGGCAAAACACTCATACATGTAAAATAAAAATAAATGTTAGGAAGAAAACCCTTCTTTCCTCTCTAATGCACACTTGTTTTTTTTTGTTTTTTTTTTGTTTTGTTTTGTTTTGTTTTTTGGTGCTTTTGTTTGTTTTAATAGTTAACTGCTCTCTAATCCTCCGGTAAAACTGACATTCCAAAAGGCCCAGCAAGTTATCCCACAGCTTCACTTACTTCCTGGCTCATCTCCAGGCAATCTCAGGGATGCATAGTTCCTGAGGCTCCAAATCAAATCAGAGGCCTATCAGTCCTGCTCAAGAGAGAAGGGAGATCAAGGGCACAGTTAGTTCTTGTAGTTTAAACTCTCATTTCCCAACAAAATGGTCTAAAGTAGGGGAGAGGAGAAAGAAGAGAGCCATGACTGAGACTGTAGAGCTGAGCATGGCCCCACATGCCTCTACTCCTTAGCTACTTGGTGAGCCTGAGGCAGGAACCTGAGATTTAAGAGTTCGAGGTCAACGCAGTGACCTTCACTCTGGGAGTCTGGCCCTCTGCCAGCACTGATCTCTGACATCACTGAGCAAGCATTTGTAGCAGTTGCTTCACACCTGCCAGCCTCAGAACATTCCATTCCGAGGCCCTTTGCTGGGACCAGTGCATGCTCTGGCCAAGGGTAAAGCCCCAGGGAGACCCCACAGGATCTTGGCTAGGAGTTCGAACCAGCAATTATCATGTCAGTCTCCTCTGCCTCAGCCTCTGCCTCCTCCACTTCCTCAGGAAGGCTTTCATCTCTCATCTGCTGCACCCACGGCATCTCTCATTCCTCATCAGGTCTCAGCCCTCAGGGCTGCCTGGTGACACGCTGGAGGAGGCCCTCAGACAGGGTGACCTTGGCCCACCCAACGTGACTTACAGGTCAGGCCAGAAATGGCAGTTTAGTGCCTGCCTTGTGAATTTAGAGCCCCTCCCACTTCATCTCCGAAATACAGGGAATCATCTCCATCTACAGTGGCTTTACTATGGCCTGCTCCGTCAGACGCTGTTGGCTGTCTGTACTGGGTTGGGTAATGTCTTAGTTAGGGTTTTATTGCTGTGAACAGACACCACGACCAAAGCAACTCTTTTAAGGACAACATTTAATTGGGGCTGGCTTACAAGTTCAGAGGTTCAGTCCATTATCATCAATGTGGGAAGCATGGTGGCTTCCAGGCAGGCATGGTACAGGAGGAGCTGAGAGTTCTACATCTTCATCTGAAGGCTGCTAGCAGAATACTGGCTTTCATGCAGCTAGGATGAGGGTCTTAAAGCTCACACCCATAGTGACACATCTACTCCAACAAGGCCACACCTTTTAATGGTGGCATTCCCTGGACCAAGCATGTGCAAAACCAGGACAGGTATCTTGCTTGGAGAAGGGTGTGTCTGTTAGTCCTGGAGGCCCTAAGGACCATTGCCCTAGAGTTGTCTATGGGCCTGCTGGTCCCCGTGTTCTGTGGGAGTTCACTCAAGTGTGGTTGTTATCATTTAGGGTAGTGAAGCCCCTAAGATGAGATGGCACTACAACCAGGTCCCCATGGCTCAGTGACAGTGCCACTCCTTCATCCAAAGGCCCATTCAATGCAAACTCACAGCTTTCATTACCCAGGGAAAGCTGACTTCTGTGTGATTCCACCTTGACTGGGCAGTGGGGGGTCATGTAGGTGAGGGGTGCATCCATGGATGGTCAAAAGGGGTGAACGAGTGCTGTCTACACACCAAGGATGTTGCTAATGGTCCTGTGACTCCTCTAAATGCCTCTCATGGCAGGTGGTGAGGTAGAGCGTTTATTTTTTCCATTGAAGAACCTTCGAACCTAAGGTCTTCCAAGGCCACAGAGACAGTGAATGACCGACAGACAAGGCACAAACTAGTCACTGGACCCCACTGCACCTGGCCCCTATGTAGACTCTTAAAACTCCCAAGTGGAAACAGGGTATCGTGGGCTTCACTGTGCAAACAGTATGTCGGTTAGTTCAACGGGCACACCCAAAGTCAAATGGGTAGGTGGGTGGCATCATCTAATCTCCTGCCTCCATCTGGGTAGGATGTTGGTGAAGAGCATAGGAGAGCTAACTACAACTCGGAAGGAGAACTATTGAGCCTGTAGTCCTCAGAAGGCCAAGACAAGAGGATTGCAGTGAGTTTGAGGCCAGCTTGGGTGACAGGCTAAGACCTAATCTCAGAAAACAAACGCAAAACAAAACAAACAAATAAACAAAAAAAGAGGTTTGTTTTGACTTGAAGAGGTTACATTCTCTTTCGTGACACTTGCAACCCCAAATTCACATCACTCATGTGCTTAAAGGAACCCACACAGCCACGAAGCACCCAGCCAGATCTCACACTGACAGCATAACCTGATGAGCAGAGACAGACTCCAAATGGCTTAGAAAAAAAGGCCCCTCAGCAAACCCACTGCATTCTTGTCTCTAGAATAAGTGGGAGCGAGGGCCCTTCAAGCCACTGGCCACACTGTGAATGGACGGACGGCCTGAAACTCAAAGTTGTCCTTGGGAAGAGGGAGAGCAGAACTCAACACCTGCACCAAAACCTGGTCCTGTGGTCTTGGGACACAGCACTCTGCCTTCCCCTCTCCTCCCTTCTGGTACCCCGGAAAGACAGCAGCACTCTGGCAGCTCACACTGGGCTAAGCTTTCCCGCAGGTGTGAATCCCTGCAGGTGTGAACTGTATGCAGCTAGTAGCCTGGAGTCTGGGAATCATGGAGAGTAGAGCCAGGCTCCCAGCACTGATTTACGCTTTGTAAATAGTGGGGAGGCTTGTGCACAAGTGTGTGGAGTGTGTGCACATGTGCATGCACGTGTGTGGTCTTTGCTCTGTGCAGAACAGGCAGTGTGGTTGGAGGCAGAAGAGCAGAAACCATTTGCCCAGTTCTCTCCTCCTCCTCTCCTTTCGAAGGGGCCATGGCTTTATCACAGTCAGAAAATGGTGAACAAAGGTCACGTGGAGGCTGTAGAAAGAAGGCCTAGCTATTGCTGTGTTGTTGTTGTATGTGGCTTCTCCCAAGACCCACATTCTCCTGATTCCTGCTGGGAGTGACTGTTTAAAAGGTCAACAGCTAGTATTTATTACACAGGCAGGGTGGGTCTTAGAAGCCCTTATTTTCCTACAAAATAGCACGCGTGCCTCTAAAAGGCACCATCCAAATTTATTTTTAATACCTCTTTTCTCACCTTATTTTTAATATAACTTTTAAAAATAAACATTTCTTTCCTCTTTTAAAGATTTATTTATTATTATACATAAGTACACTGTAGCTGTGTTCAGACATGCCAGAAGAGGGCATCAGATCTCATTATGGGTAGTTGTGAGCCACCATGTGGTTGCTGGGATTTGAACTCAGAACCTTTGGGGGAGCAGTCAAGTGCTCCTACCCACTGAGCCATCTCGCCAGCCCAAAAATAAACATTTCTTACAAAAAGAAAAATAAAAGTCTAAACTTTTGTGCTGAATCAGTACAGCAAGGTCAGGGTATACGCTGAGAAGTCCTTGTGAGTAGACAAACAGCTGTGCTCTCCACAATGAGGACAGACGGACAGACCTCAGCTGAATGTGTGTGTCTCTCCCATCCCTCGGTGACAGACCTTGACACGGTTGCCAGCTCCCTAACTCCTCCTGCATGCTCTGGGCTTGACCTTCCTCACCCAAACTTGCCCCCTATCTGCAAATCCAAACAGAAAGGACCGCTTATCTGTCTTACCCAACCAATGTAAACAGCTGTTCCCAGTCCCTGCCCACACCCACAAGGTCGAGCTGAAAAGCTAGAACACAGTAGAGATTTCCCCCTCCCGCTTCCTCCTGGCAAGACTCCTGCATTAAGAGCTTCCTAGGCACCGCCATGGAAACACAGGTCTAGAAGTATCTCTGAGCAGTTAGGAGGCCCAGGATCGACTTCTGCCAAAGTCATTTTCAAAAGAAACCACACTCCCACCCTCCATACATTCCAATGACACATCTCTTTCAAACAGGAAGTCTCCTGGAAGTCCAAGCAAATCTTACTTCGGATTGCAGGGTGGGTCTGCTCCCCCTACGGTCAACAGACTGGGCTCCTGAAGGGTGTGCCTGTGGGGGGCAGGGGGAGGGATGGGAGGGAGGCCATCCCCATCACACCTGCAATAGTTGAAGTCCCAGCTTTATCTGGGTCCATCAGCTGTGTGACCTTGTGCAAATCCATAGCTTACCTGCTGGTAAAAGAAGGGCCTGAACTGTATGGCTCTTAGGTCTCTGTCCCCAGTGAGACTATATCAAAGACTGAGGCCTGGGGAGCACAGCTGGATAGAGCTGGTGTCTTTAGAGGAAGAAGAGCTGGAGAGTACTCAGTCGGGACCCTTTGCTGACTGAGTCATCTTCCCAGCATGAGTTCAAATCCTCACCGGCTAAGTACAAGCCCGTCTACCACTTGTAGGGAGAGCCAAGGAGAAGACTCCTGGAGAGTACAGGCCAACCATTTGGCCACTTGGTGAGTTCCAGGAGCAGTGAGAGATGCTCTCTCTAAAAACAAGGTGTGTGCAAACAACACGTTAATTAAACTAAATAAAAAGGAAGAGGAGGCCTCCCTTCTCACCCCAGGCTGAATCCTCTCCTGGAGAGAGCCGCCTGAGGATTGAGAAAGGGGGCAGCCATCTGCAGGGCAGCTGGAGGCCAGCCTCGGCAGCACCTGGGGCGTGGGCTGACAGCTCCCAGAGCTGTGAGAAAGTCTCTTGTGGCTCAAGTCCCTCAGCGCGCACTGCACTCCTTTGTTAGCCGGACCTTACCAACTCACTAGCTCACTCCCATAATCCTCAGTCAGTGTGCTCGAGACCCAGCGTCACCTTTGACATTAGCCCTGTGAGGGAAGCTGCACACTTCCGCCCAGCCTCTTCAGACGGTCTATCTGTCAGCTAGGGCTCCCATCTCTGGTGTCAACTTTGACAACTAGTTCCTTCTTTTACAGATCATTTACCACTCTTTTCCAGTCCTACTCGTTATCCCAATCTCTTCTTCCACAAACACCTCTCTACTCAAGCTCTGTGTGTGTGTGTGTGTGTGTGTGTGTGTGTGTGTGTGCGTGCGCACACATGCGTGTGCACATGCAAGAACATGGGAGGAGGCCAGAGGAAGACTTCTACTGCTTCCTCAATCATTCTCCATACTATGTTTTGAGACACTGAGCCTGAAGTTCACAGATTGGCTAGGCGGGTTTGCCAGTGAGCTGTGGGGAACAGCCTATCTCTGACCCCCCATCCACCTCTAGTACTAAAAGTTTATAAACACCTTCTGTGCAGGTGCTAATGATCTGAATTCAGGTCCTCAGGCTTGTGTAGCGGGCTCCCTACCGGCTGAGCCATCTCCACAGCCCTGCTCATCCCCTACCCTTTTTGAGACACGGTCTTGCTATGTAGCCCAGGCTAGGCTCAGACGTCTGGGACGAGCAATGCCCTTGCCTCAGCTCCCTGATAGCTAGGAGTGCTAGTATGAACCACCGTGCCTGGCTTCTGTTACTCCAGCAGAATACTTGAAACTGAGTGGCTTGTAAGGAAAATATATTTAGGATCATAGCACTGGAGTCTAGAAAGTCTATTACCAGGGTATAAATCAAAGGAAAACAGCCTTACACAAACTTGCTTTCGCTGGTTATTGATCAGCTCTGCAAAGAACTCTCTCATGGAAGGATGCCCTTAATCTAATCCTGTGGTGGCCTCACCTCTCAACAGTATCCCACTGAAGACCTAAGATTCCAGCACATGAACATATGGAGGACACACATGAACCACGGCAGGCAGACAGGAAGACAGAAAGAGTGTGTGTGTACCGAGATGGATGTGCAAACACACATGAACCATGGCAGACAGACAGGAAGACAGAAAGAGTGTGTGTGTACCGAGATGGATGTGCGAACACACATGAACCACGGCAGACAGACAGGAAGACAGAAAGTGTGTGTGTATACCGAGATGGTTCTACTGGATTGTTGTGGATTTGGTTTACAACTTATATTATGTTAACTGGGTCCCCCAAATTACAAGAGAATCCCACATGTAACATGGTGAGATCCGCCCCCCCCCATTGGTTTTGATTAGTAAACAAGGTTGCCAGCGGCTAATGGTTGTGCAGAGAGGCAGAGGTGGGACTTTAGGACTCACAGGCAAGGGGACCGAGGGAAAAAGAAGAAGAACCCCCGTGACTGGAAAGGAGAAAGTCCAGGCCTGAGAAGTGCAGGACAGAGAGACAGCCAGCATTAAGTCAGGGGTCGTGGTCAAGGAGGGCTGCAGGCCTGGGTCCAGGCAGCAAGGATGGAAAATAGGTCTCAGTAAGTAATAATTCAGGAGTATCAGAGGGGAGAGTGTGCTAGACGTGTGGAGGTTTGGAATGGCCCCGCTTAAGGCATGTTAGAATATAAGGCTGCGAGTGTCTTTCATTCAAGAATCCAGAGCACTGGGGCGACAGGTGATCTTCAGTAGCATTCATTGCCTCCTGCCACACTGAATGGGCCACTGAGCAATGGTCCACTGAGGTGCGCCTTCTGCGGGCTCTTTCTGTCCTTGGCTCCCCTGCTCTGTCCCTACGGTCCTCACTATCACCTGTGCTAAGCACTCTTTCCCTTTCTCTTTTAGGGACACCTTCCTTCAAATGTTCTAGATTTACCATCTGGCCCATATCGTACACTAGGGCATCCAGCTATATGCAGCCTTCAGCTCTGGTCCAAAGTCCAACTCCTGATTTCTGTGTTCTTGTGTCTCCAGGCTCCAGCCCTCTTGCTAGGGCATTCTGACATCTCTCCCGATTCCACATCCCAGGACTACGATGTTTCCAGCGCACATGTAACATTCTCTGCTCCCTGCGCACTGCTTTTCTACCTCGTTCCTTCAGTGTATTGTCATGCTAGCTCCTGCCTCTCCCTGATGGAGGTAACAGCCGTCACATCAGTATCAGAGCCTGGGTAATCACACTGTATCTTCCCAGCTCTTTGACTGCCTTGGACATGGACATGGACTTGGCACTGCCCAAAATCTCTGTAGCCTGAGTCTGACTCTTTCTAGGTCATTCTCCGGGTCTTTGTTCCAATAGACAGCTCTGCTTGAAGCTCCAGTACCTGGTAGCTAGGTCAGTCACCTTAGGCCAGCCACCAAAGTTAAGTCTAACTATCCTCATCATAAAGGTAGGGATGCAGCTCCTCATGACTTGTATGAGGCAGTTTACACAGAGCCAGGGAGCTGGAAATGGCCCAGTTTCCAGGTATTATTACTGCCTCTGATCGTGGACAACTCATCTCCACTGATGTGCTGGCTAGTTTTATGTCAACTTGACACAAGCTAGAGTCATCAAAGAGGAGGGGGCCTCAGTTGAGAAAATGCCTCCATAAGATCTGACTATAGGGCATTTTTCTTAATTACCGATTGATTGATGGAGGAGGTCCCAGCCCATTGTGGGTGGTGCCATCCCTAGACTGGTGGTTCTGGCTTCTCTAAGAAAGCAGCTAAACAAGCCATGAGGAGCAAGCCAGTAATCACCACTCTTCATGGCCTCTGAATCAGCTCCTGCCGCCAGGTTTCTGCCTGGTTTGAGCTCTTTCCTTCAATGATGATCAGTGGTGTGGATATGTAAGCAAAAACAAACCCTTTCCTCCCCACCTTGTATGTGGTCATTGTATTTTATCACAGCAATAATAACTCTAAGACAACTGATTCCACCTTCCATCTTAGGGAATTGGGTAGGACTTTGAACACCTGCTTAAGCTGGTTTACCAAACTTTTATGAGCTACCAACACACCAACATCAGCTGAACCACTTTTGTTATTTGTAAACAGGCACCCGGCTAGTCTACTTCTCCTGCCCCACAGATGGTGCCATCAACTCTAAGCTCCTGAAAGTACTCCTTTCCCCACCATCTGCCTCTCCCCTGGCCTTTGCTCAAGATGTTTCAACCGGACTCTTGGTAACCTAAGTACATCCTAGTGTTCTTAGAACGTTTCCCAAGACAGGTTTCCAAGTCTCCTCCTCCTCAAGTCCTTTCCCACCACCTCAGACGTGCTGTTTTCGTTCTTGGAATATCCACAGCACTTAGCTTATGCCTCCTTTGTCCCACAGCTCACAATGCTGCGTGATGGGTGTCTGTGCCAACAACCCTGCTCACATAATGTGGCTCATTGATCCAGACCCTGGCATCCCTCAGGGAAAAGCCTTGGATCCTCTTTATCTTTCTTCAAGAATATGCTAATAGTGGGTAGGGACGGCACGTCAGTGGGTAGATAGATAGATGGGTGGATGAATGACACATTTCTGAGTTATCCTTGCTGTAGTCTTTGAGTGATTTCCAGGCTAATCTTCCTAAGTTGGCTCATTTCATGACCCAAATACCTTTAGAACTCACATTGCTTGCCAAACACAGTTCAAGTTCCTCGTCCTGGATCTGGCCTCCACCCCTTCCCCTGCTCCTCTCGTTCAGTATCCCCAGCCAATCCATATCAGATGTTCTTTTCCTACTGTGAAATCTGCAGGATTCTCTTTGTTTCTCAGAAATGCCGACCCAAACCCTATCCCAGCCCACGAAAGTAGACCACATTGTCAAAAGACCTGAGTTCAACACCTAGCACCCAGTGTGGCAGTGTGCTCCTGTCATCTCAACCCTCAGGAGGTGGAGTCAGGAGTATGTGGAGTTTTCTAGTTAGTCTAGCTGATAAGCAAGCTCGGAGTTCTCACCTTAAACAATAAGGTGGAAAATGTGGTGGTTTGAATATGCTTGGCCCATGGAAAGCAGCACTATTAGGAGGTATGGCCCCATTGGAATAGGTGTGGCCTTGTTGGAGGAAGTGTGTCACTGTGTAGGTGGGCTTTGAGGGCTCCTAGTGCCCAAGCTCCACCCAGTGCAGAAGGGACCCTCCTCTGGGCTGCCTGTGGAAGCAAGTCTCCTTCTGGCTGCCTTTGGATCAAGATGTAGAACTCTCAGCTCCTCCTCCAACAACATGTTTGCCTGCCTGCTGCCATGCTTCCTGTCTTGATGATAATGGACTGAACCTCTGAAACTGTAAGCCAGCCCCAATTAAATGTTGTCCTTTATAGGAGTTGCCTTGGTCATGGTGTCTGTTCACAGCAACGGGGAAACCCTAAGACAAAACCTAATGTCAACCTCTGGTCTATACACACACACACACACACACACACACACACACACACACAATGCACATACTGGCATACACATCACATACATACGTATGTATATAAGTACATATACACACACTTACTTCATATCAGTCTTTTTATGCTGAGAATTCCATCCATGCATATACTGTGTCTTGATGAAATGCACCCCCTTCCCTCCCCAATTCCTCTCCTAACCCCAGCATGTGCTTTTTTATTTTTTTAAATCCATCGAGTCCACTTAGTGCTGCCCATGTGTGCACAGGTTAGGACCTGTAGGACTCAAGCCTGGGTAGCCTTTCAAGGGCTGCATCCCCCAAGAACATTTACTCTGAGGAGTTTGTTTGTTTGTTTGTTTAGCAGGCTCTTACTATGCAGTCCAGGATAGCCTCAAACTCCTGATCCTCTTGACTCAGGTTTTTAAGTGTTAGGCCAATTAGAGGTAAAAATCTCATGGATCTTTCAGGGGAGCGCTTGTCTATGCCCCTCTATCCTTCTTTCTCTCCTACATAGTGTTGGGGGACTGGAAGGGTAAAACAGGGGTGGAAAAGTAGTGGTAGAGAAAGGAACCTACAAAGAAGCCAAAGTCCAGCTACAGTCCCCCCTGAAGGTATGATAGAGAGCAGACCTTCTCCACCAGAAGACATAGCAAGACCACCCAGCCCACCTTCTCCTGGGTCAGTTCATCTGCTAGAACAAGTGAACCTCCTGCCCTTCAGTGGGCCCCTCTTCCTCCTAAGCAGTCCTTGTCCAACCTCCCCTCTCTTGGATCTTCATGGTGGATGTTTTCTTTGTTTACATTGCAGGGTAAGAGGGGAATGCATTTCTCCCAAGATTAGGACCGAGGTGAGCACAAATCTACTAATGATCACTCTGTTCGAGATTCTAGCCAGTAAAACGAGAAAAACAAATAGAAGATGTTTGGACAGGAAGTCAAGACATACTCCTGTATGAAGAACTTCTCAAGGAATCCAGAAAACAATGGCCAGCGCTAAAGAGTTCAATGGTGTTACAGGATACACAAGCTAGTTAACATATCAACTACACTTCTACATAGCAGCAATGAACAACCTGGAGATGGAGTTGAGAAAAGAGTTCCGCTTATCCTAGCCTAAAATACTAGCATAACTCCTATCAAGATTCCAGGCAGGTATTTTCAGGCCTGGACAGCTTGCCTTAACGTTTGTTGGGCAGGATCTAGATTAGCTGACATGATCTTGACAAAGAGTGAGGTGGGAAGAGTCACCCCACCCAAAGACCTACTGTTTAGCTCCAGTTACCAAGGCGGTGTGGTGTTTGTGGAAGGAAGCTCAGAGATCAAAGGAGCAGAATAATAAGCCCACACAACTACGTTCAAAAGACAACAAAGGTGCAGAACCTATTCAGTGGGAAGATGGCTTTTCAAATGGTACTGCAGGAATTAGATATTCCTTGCCCAAAAGAACTCTAAATCTAGGATGTGGCTGGCTCAGACAGAGACTGACTAGTATGCTTGGGGTTTGATCCTTAGAGCAAGGGAGGTATGGAGGGGTAACACAGAGACCTAAATCTCACAACTCAAACAAAAGTTTAACTTGTTTGATCACTTAGATACAGAAGGCAAAATATAAAACTCGGAAGAAGCAGAGCCTTGGAGTCGGGGCTGAGGGAGACAGAGTTCTTCACTATCAAGGTCTTCGAGAATAAAAACATTGCCTCACTGAGCAACAGGCAACAAGGGTTGCTAAGTGAGGCTCAGGTGTCTAGGAGAGACAAGAGCAGGCTCTGGCTGAGAGGCTTGCTTGACCCAGGTGTATGGCATGCACCTATACTGTCACCACAGACCACCTGGCTTATGTCTGATGAGCCTCCCTCAGAAACAATGCAAAACACACACTGAGCAAACAAATACTAGTCAAATCAAATGAAAGGCACCCCCAGGTCAGGCAGCAGGGACAGAGGAACCAGCTTACAGCCAGCCCCTTTCTCATGACGCTTCTGTCCCTACAGAGGACATTCTCAACAACCCCTTGAGCCCCATGCCCAGAACTCTGGGTCCCAAGAGGACAGGCAGAGCCCAGGCTCTCAAAGCCTCACTGTCTCACTGTTCAACAGCATCTGAGAGAAACCTCACCTTACCACAGTGCCTCCTGTACACTGTCCCAGAGCAACAGTCTCTGCCATCTGGAAGACTTGGCCTGCCCGTCTGAAGATTTGGAAGTCTCTAGAAACCAGGTCTATTTGCTAATGGCCATTTTCACTGGAAATACTAGGCCTGGCGGCAGGTTGCACAGACTACATGAAGAGCATTGTGAAGCTCTTACCCTTCTGTGAGGGATGCAACTGGTCACTCACTGGTCTTCAACTTTCACACTGGCTCAGTTCCGGAGCCTGCTTTGCCTCGTCTACCACCAGGACCAGTGAGAACTCCTCAGAGGACATACTCTGACTCTGTTTCTTCTCCCGACACCGCCCACAGTGGACAGTCTCCTGTCTAGAGGCCCTCTCTATACTTTCCTGCTTCTCTAGTCTCATTTGCAATCTATAGCTTAAGGGAGGTTTTAACCAGAACCCCTAGCTCAGCAGTCTAAAGTTCTTGCTCTGGCTTACAAGGTCCTATCAGGTGTGGGTCCTCTCTCCATTCTTCTCTCCACTGTCCCTCCCCCTTTCCTTTCTTTCTTCCTGGCTCTTCAGATGGCCATTCTTGTTTCTTTCTCTGCTCAGTTTACCAAGAGCGAATGCCCTGCCTAAGGGCTAACTGCCTGTCACTCAGGTCTCCGCTCAGCCTTCTCAGAGCAGACGGCTCCTACTTTACACCCAATCTCAGTAGACACTTGCCAATGAACCACCACTGGTTACCTACTGACAGGCCGGCAGCTTGGCAGGGAGACCCTTCAGAGTTGCTTTAACTTGAGCCTCAGATGGCCATAGCCTTGTCAACCTGCATTGATGTTTTTATATGGAACCTTTCCCTGAGACCATCCCTAGAGCTATAAGCCAAATGCACTCCTAGTAGCTCTCCAAACAACTGCTTACACAAAGATGGCTGGGCAGTGAGATGGTGTCCACCCTAACTTTCCTGTTTAATGGTGTTCGCGATCGCTCTTGGGTTGCTCTGACCTCTAACAAAGGCTCCTCAGAATCAGGGCTCTCTCTACCTTGCATATCAAGTAAAGTCAGCATACAGGAAGCACTTAACACTTTGCATTCAATGTTCACAATGCCCTGGAAAGGCTGTTTGTGCGTGTATTTGTTCTCTCTCTTCCATTGTATAAATGACTTGAAAGAGGCTCCACTTACAGAACTTATTCAGGAAGTGGTAATTCCTGAATTCAAATGCAGGTTCATCTAACTCCATACCCTGAATCCCTCTTCTACACAGGAATGATGGGAAGAGGACAGTTACAAAGTTGGTCCTATGTCCAAAGATGAAGGGGAACAGTGAGCACAGGCTGGACCTCAGTGAGCACAGGCTGGACCTTGGACCCCTGCACATATGTAGCAGATGAGCAGCTTGGTCTTCATGTGGGTCCCCCAACAACTGGAGCAGGAGCTGTTCCTGAGCCTGTTGACTGCCTGTGGATCCCATGTCCCTAAATGGACTGCCTTGTCTGAAATTTGATGTGCAGGGGTGAGTGTGGGTGAGGTGGTAGGTGGGGTGTTGTGTTAGTGGGGGGTGGTACCCAGAGGGGGTTTCTCTTCCTCAAAAGAGAAGGGGAAGGTGGAATTAATGGTGTGTGTGTGGGGAGGGACTTGAGGGAGACCTGGGAGGAAAGGAAAGGCTGATATTGGGTTGTAAAGTGAATAAATAAATAAAAAAAAAGGATGGAGGGGAAAACTCTGGATGTGCCTGTCAGGTTACAAATTGTCCTCACAGTCTCAATTGTTAATACAATGTCCCCCAGACAGCATGTCACAAACATGCTCTCACTGAATGGAGACCTCTATGTGCTGGAGACACAAGTGGTCAGAATTGACTAAGGACTACAACTATGTTCTTTTTTCCTCTTTATTTCTAATTATTTGCCAACTCTTCTCAAGGAAGCCTGGTAAAGCCCTACCTTCACAATTTCTAGATATTTGAGCATTTTTACTGGTCCACTATCTACTGAAAGAAAAGGCCTCTAGCCCGTGGGGTTTCAAGGATCCAGCCTTTTAAGATGCATCTTGGAATCATGAGTTCTCTCAGAAGAAGAAGAAGAAAAAAAAAAACAACCCAAAGTGATTTGGACTATTAGTCCCATTTTAAATTTTTTTATGATTAATTTATTATTTATTTGTGATGCATGTGGGGGTGTTGTATGAGGGGATATATCACATGTATGTATTGTATGAGGGGATATGTCACATGTATGTATTGTATGAGGGGATATATCACAATGCATGCATGGCGGTCAGAAGACAATTTCCAGAAATAGGTTCTTTCCTCCCACCACCTGGGTGCCAGGGAGTGAATTCTGGTTCTCAGGCCCGGCAACAAATGCCATTACCTGCTGAGCTGTCTAGCCCCACAACAGACCATTCTTGCCTGGTACTTTGGAGAGCTCAGGAAAAAAAAGTGCCAGGACCTTTGTAAATATGGAAATCGTAAACTGGACAACATTACATATTTCTCCATAATATTCATGTAACTATCAGCCTCCGTTATTGGGTAGTGAAGATGTGCACAGAAAAAGAAAAGGAAAAAGAAAAAGAGAAAGAGAGAGAGAAAGAGAGAGAGAAAGAGAGAGAGAGAGAGAGAGAGAGAGAGAGAAAGAAAGAGAAAGAGAAAAAGAAGAGGAAAAAGAAGAGGAAAAAGAAAAAGAAAAAGAAAAAGAAAAAGAAAAAGAAAAAGAAAAAGAAAAAGAAAAAGAAAAAGGTTTATGTCTGCAGATCTCTGAGGAAATGGGAACACTGTTTCTTCAGTTGACAAGGAATCAGAGCATGGCCAGCTTAGCTTCATCCAAAGGATGTAGTTGCTGCTTGCATCGCTTCCTATGAACTACGACGAATAGTTGCTGGTTGGATCTGCCCAGGCGTCTCTGGCTGCCAGGTCTAAACCTGAATCTGTATATTTGGTTTATGAGACCATCAAGGCTCACTCTGCATGCGTCATATCAAGCACAGGCTCAGAGGAGAAGGTACACCTGCTCATACTGATGTCTCTCAGGCTCTGTGATGGGTCTCAAGCCCATCATCCTATTCCTCACACAACCCTAACGTGTCCCCCATTTTATAGGCGAGAAAGCTGAAGGTTTGAGGCCAATAACTCCCGGAAGTTATGAGGACAGTGTTGGAGCTGGTACTCAATCCATACCTCGAGTAACCTTGGCAACCTGCTTCTTCCTTTGCTCCCCTGAACACAGAACACATTTCTTTTGCCTTTGGACTCCCCTCAAGTTCTAGTTCTGAGGCCTGACTGTCACAGTTCATGGCACCAGAGTGCTGTTCACAGTCTATGAAGACGCTTCTGCTAGCACTGATGCCAGCACACTGTACGTCATCATGGCCACACCACCATCCAGCGTTGAGTGTGAACTGGAGGGACAGACCTGTGTGCACCTGCTTCTATTTTCCAAATTTTTGAACTCAACTAGTCAAGGTAAACTGGACGGGAAGCTGGAGGAACCTGGGAACTGGGAAGACCACCCTTTCAAGCCACGGAGGACAGCAGGCGATCGGGCATGACATACCTACTCTTTAGGATTGAGCACATTTCCTCAAAAGCCAGAGTCAAAGAGGGAGAGCATCAGTCAGACAGCTTATTTCTCATCTTATTTCCCTACACATGGGCTGTGCTGTGTCTTCTCAGCATAGGCGAGTGGGTGGGCGGGAAGGAGGCAAGCTACCCTCTTAAACTGAAGAGAGAGAATGGCTAGGTTTTCTAGAAGTGGTAGTACTTGGCCTGGCAGTGGGTGGCACACAATCCCAGCACTAGAAAGGCAGAGGCCAGCTTGGTCTACAGAGTTCCAGAACAGCCAGGGCTATACAAAGAAACATTTCAAAAAACATCAAAAAAAGCAAAACAAAGAGGTAGTGCCTGAAATAAAGCTATTTAATAAATTGAGAGACAGAGACCATCTTGCTGGATATACCAGGCTGGCCTGGGACTCAAGTCTTCTTCCTTAGCCTTCCACGTGCTGGGAGAAGTCATGTGCTACCATAGTGTAGCTTCTCCCAGCCTGAAGCAGGCTGGTACAGACCTTGTCACCACTGAGGTGAGACCACCTGGGGTGGAGCCTTCCGAGCTAGATGGCTCTATTGTTCTGTCACATCTGGCTGGATCCAGGTGCCTGGATGGACTGGGGGTGGGGGGGTGGGGGGGTGGGGGTGGGGGGTGGGGGTGAGGATGGGCCTACCCCCTATATAAGCTTAGACTCTAAGTAAACTTTAAGGTGCCTTGAACAGAGTACTTTTGTCTTGGCGTCTTTATTTCTCTCCCCGTCTAGTCTCTTTCCGTCCCAGCCCACCTTTCAGGAGTACCCGGTTCATGTAGGCAGCAGGCGGCTTACAACTACACCATAGTGAGCTTTTAACTTGACCTTGAGGGGAAGTAGGGATAAGCAAGGCTAAACCGGCAGTTTAGATATTCCAGTGCAAGAGGTACCACACGCAGAAGTGAGCAACTGCTACAACCACAAAATGAACTTCCTATGGGTCAAATGCTGTCCCAAGCATTGTAATGGAGAACATCATGCCATTCCACTTGCTTGCGTTGTCTGTGTCTTTGATAGCAAATCAATCCCTTGTAGGCAGGAGCACCCTTTAATCCCCTCCTCTCTACCCCCACTGCTCAGAAGACTGCCTGCTATATTAGATCAAATTCAATAAATATTTGCCTTGTTTCCCATTTTTTCTGAGTATGTGTATAAATCCATGAATCTTAACATCAGCCTGACAGCATAACCTAACTCATATGTGAAGCGGAACATAAAAAACATCTTACATGACAGAATTTACAAAACTTGAAATTACCTGTATTTTATATTAGCATAAAGTCAAAAGCACCGGTCTGATTGTCTCAGGCCCATCGATACACAATGAAAGGTTGTTTAGAGTTGCTATGAAAAACATTTGGGAATTCTAGAAAAAACAAAAGTTAGAAACGAGACTATTAGGGAAACTTCGCATCTATATTTTTGAGTTAGCTATATTTTTGAGTTAGTTAGATTGTAGAAGGCATCCTTTTTTGGGTAGTCACAGGGATCAGATTACAGATGCTGTTTTAGCCAAGCCTGGCCAGAGTCCCTTGGATAGTTTACACTTGTGTGCAGTCCATTAAGTTAGTCTCTATACATGGAAATGCTAGGTGTGATGGCACGTGCCTTGAGTTCAAGGCCAGCCTGAGCTATAGGGAGTGTCTCAGATCAAAACAAACCCTTTAGATGTTTGAGCACTGTTGGCAAAGACAGGACTGGGGAAGAGGTTCAGCTGGTAGAGTGTGTATGTAAAATGGATGAGATTCTCAGTGCTGCAGAAACCCAGAATGATGACAGAATGGCACCATGATGATGTATGCGTCTGGGAGGATCAGAAATTCACGATGATTTTATCTACCTACTTATTTTTTGGCTTTTTGAGACAGGGTTTCTCTGAGTAACAGCCCTGGCTGTCCTGGAACTTGCTTTGTAGACCAGGCTGGCCTCAAATTCACAGAGCTATGCTTGTCTCTGCCTCTTGAGTGCTGGGATTAAAGATATGTCGGGCTCAATCTTTTGTTACAAACCAGTTCCATAGATTGGGCTGTGTGAGAGGAGGAGAGGGAGAGGGGGAGGGGGGAGGGGGAGGGGGAGAGGGAGAGGAGGAGAGGGAGAGAAGGAGAGGAGAGGGGGAGGGGGAGGGGGAGAGGAGAGGAAGAGGAGAGGAGAGAGAGAGAAAGGGGGAGAGGAGAGGAGAGGAGAGGAGAGGAGAGGAGAGGAGAGGAGAGAGAGGAGAGAGAAAGGGGGAGAGGAGAGGGAGAGGAGAGGGAGAGAAAGGGGGAGAGGAGAGGGAGTGGAGAGGGAGAGGAGAGGAGAGAGGAGAGAGAGAGGAGAGAGAGAGGAGAGAGAGAGGAGAGAGAGAGGAGAGGAGAGAGAGAGGAGAGGAGAGGAGAGGAGAGAGAGAGAGGAGAGGAGAGGAGAGGAGAGGAGAGGAGAGGAGAGGAGAGGAGAGGAGAGAGGAGAGGAGAGAGAAAGGGGGAGAGGAGAGGGAGAGGAGAGGGAGAGGAGAGAGGAGAGGAGAGAGGAGAGGAGAGAGAGGAGAGAGGAGAGAGAGAGGGGAGAGAGGGAGGAGAGAGAGAGGGAGAGAGGGGAGAGGGGAGAGGGGAGAGGGGAGGGGAGGAGAGGAGAGGGGAGGAGAGGGGAGGAGAGGGGAGAGATATTGAGATTGTACATAAAAAGGTCATTTTGAGAACACAGTGAAGAAGCCTCTGCAAAATAAAGGCAGGCTTCCAGAGAACCCATCGCTGGCAAGCTGTGGACACGCAGCTTCCAGAACTGGAAGAAATCATTCCTTTAAACGACACAATCACAGTAAGAAGAGCAGTCTACCATGAGCATGAACAGGGAAGAGCAGAGAATATTTCTGCTTGCACTTACTTGTCTAATGTCCAAGGATTCCTGAACATGCTTTATCCTTATAATAATCGCCGTTGCTTTAAGCAAAGTTAACCCCTAAAATGTAAAGACTTTAGTTTTTTTAAAATGTATTTTTCCTTTATGCATATGGATATAGTGCTTGCATGTCTATCTGTATACTGGTTGGGTACCCAGTACTGACACAGGCCAGGGGTTATCAGGTGCCCTGGAATTGGAGTCACAGATAGTTGTTGAGCACCCTGTAGGTGCCGAGACTTGAACCTGGGGTCTTCTGGAAGAAAAGCCAATGCTCTTAACAACTGAGCTACCTCTCCATCCCCTGAGAGTGCAAACACTTTAAAATCACTTCCAATGGGGACCTAGGGCACATTGAACTCCATTTCTGCCCTGAAGTTTCTCATTCCACATAGAGATCTATCTGTATTATGCACAGTTGGAGTTGTTAGAAAGTCTGGGGCCTCTCTTTACTACTGGTAAAGTATTCTCAACATTCTAGCACTTATTCCCTATAGTGAAATTATTTGCTGTTTAAAATACAAATCCCACAATTACTGACCTTGAGAAATTAGATTCCCAATTAGTAGCTCTGAGTGACAAGATACCTCAGGATGATTCCTGATCTGCAGAAAGAATGCTTCTCTCCACACTCATCTTTATTTTCTAGGGTATCACTAGCTTATTGGACTGGTAGTAATGGCAGGGACGGGGGCTGATGGCAACCCTAACTTTGGTTGTTAATCATGGTACTGAGGTTCAAACCTAGGGCCTGACAGTGAGTTACAACCCCAACCCCGATACTGGGCTCCTTGGCCTGTGGTTCCAGGAGGTATTTCCTCTGTTTCCTTCTCCTCCTCCACATATCTTATCCTTCTTTGTTCTTTCCACCATGCCTGTGGCCTCCCTGACAGCCAGTTGCTTGGTTTTAAGTGGGTCAGTTCTGCAATGGCTGTTATGTGAAGGCACAGCATGTAAGGGCATCTTTGAGAGAGGGAGGGAGGGAGCGAGGGAGGGAGGGAGGGAGGGAGAGATGAGTCTGATAGCGGGGTTTGTGATCATCTGTTTATCTTTGGCACATGTGGGGAAGGGGGAAGACTAACTTAGAACATTGGGACGAAGTTCATCCCTTTGTCTCATTGATACGTCTTAAGAAATGCAACACAGGACATGGGTCATATCCGACAAGAAGTCTACTACTTGGTTTTTAGAGACAATGTCTTCTGTGCATGGCGGCACACACCCTCAGTCCCAGCACGTGGGAGACAGAGGGAGGCAGATCTCTAAGAGTTTTAGGTCCACAGAATAAGTACATACTGCCAAGGCTATGGAGACTCTGGTTTGTTGTTGTTGTTTTTCCTTTTCCTCGGGTCACTATATAGCTCAGGCTAGCCCTCCAATTTGTGATTCTACCTCAGTAGTGAGTTCTGGGATCACACTCATGTACTACCGTATCTAGCAGAGAATATTTTTTAATAAAGCATGAAGATGACCCTGGATGATACTAACTGACCCACTGAAAGGTTTCCCAACCAAATAAAACAAATCATGCCAAATCCAAATTACAACACTTTATTGCAGCATCGGCAAAGGTCAGATTTCTGAAGCTGGTGAAGATTGGGCAGCATTTCCATGTGAAATGTTACAACTTTACAAGTTTTGTTTCTTATTGAAATCTACATGCAGAAACTGAAACATGGTAAAAGAAAGATGCAAAATAGAAAAAAGATGTGATCAAGTTGTAGCATACAGATGTGTTCTTTAACTAAATCACTATGCCTACTGGAAAGCAAATGAAAGACACCTATCCTAATAAATTAACAGACTGTCAGAAACAGACTAAGAACCCTCATTTCTAGTGGGGAAAGGGGAACAAAACGAAACGAAAACAAAAGCAAAGTAAAAGCTCTACTTGTTTCCATATCTTGTTTAGACACAGAGGCTGTAAACCCATGAAGGTCAACAAAATACTCTGATCCGCTTCTTGCTGTCCTTCGTTCTTCTGTGACATGCTCACTGGCACCGTTTGTTTTCAATGATACTTACAATGGGCTCAACTATATCCCCGTTCTTAGGCTGGTATCAGACCTTCTAAACCATCTGCATTAATGCTTTGCATATTAACAGTCTTCACAGTTTCTTTCACTCTAATAGGCAACTTTACATCACTGACTCTGATGGTTAACACAGGTTTTTCTCCCTCATCCCTTGCTCCTCTTGAAACAAACTCCTTAACAACACCTTTCCTGGTGGCTTATCTGGCATTTGGATCTCTTTCATCATTTTGTTGTCCTGCATGTATGTTTTTACTAGAAGATTTTACTGCTTGCTCTATACTTTTCTACTGTAGTCCTGGAGCCCCCAAGTGTATCTTCTTCCAACATGGGATGTTCGATTCAGAGACACTGTAACTTAAATCAAGTTTAAAACTCAAGTTCATTTCCCCCATACCATTCCCATCTCAACTGTTTCTTCTCCGGCTCAGTCACCTCGTGGACGCTCTTCTTGGTGTAACTGCTCAGTAGTCAAGTGCACCTTCTCATTTCTTGACTGCCATTCTCAAGAGAAGATTAACCCTCACGTGATTTCCATTACAAAAGGCCTTTCTGCCTTGTCTGGAAGCGTCGGCTTGTTCCGGTGTTGGCAGAGGCTGGTGTTTCTGCCTCATGGCCCCAGCCTGTCCCAGGTTTAGATTCGCAACTCTCTAGACCGACATGCTGAGATGTGTCCGCTGCTCTCATTCAATTGCTGGAGGACTCCACTATCCACAACATCAGATACAGGACCTAATGAAATGACACGTGCTGCTGGATCAACGTCTCCTAAAGGGACAAACGGGATGGCATTAGGAACTTTACCGCACTGGCAGGAAAGTGTCAGTCATCAGCAGCCACCATGCAGAGTTAGTGCTTCTTGAAGATTCTATATGCTCTCCAGTAGAGGTATGGCTCCTACACCTTTTCTTCAGCTAATCTTCACCCCCACACTTTTGATATGGTCAGACACAGCCCAACCTGGCTTTGTACTTACTACGTAGGCAGCTGAGGAGGATAATCATGAACTGGTTCTCCTGTCTTCTGCTCCCACGTCACTGGGTTATAATAGGCATGCGCCCTCTACAGCTAATTTCTAAAATGCTAAGAAATCATGGTTTGTGAGTCACTGACTTGTGTATCACCAATATGGTGAAGTCCAACATGCTTTAGAACATCAGGTTAAAATCTTATTTGGAAACAGCTGTTGGCAGATGTAATCAATTAAGATACACCCATGCTGGGATAGGCTGAGCTCCCAACCTGAGATTGTTCTTACAGAAAAAGCGTGTACTCAGACATGTACAGGAAGAACACTATGTGAAGACAAAGACACAGACTAGGATGATGTATCTATAAGCTATGGGACGGCCAGCAGACTCCTGGAAGCTGGGGTGCCTGAACATGCCCTCCATAGCCCACAAGCAATCAGCCCTGCCTGAGACAAACACAATTCTGCTGTTGAAGCCACTCCCGGCAGGGGAATGAACTGCTACACTACGGTTTAACTAACAGCAGGCTAGAGTAGCAAGAAACTCTCAAGGAATAAAATACAAAACGAGACAAGTGTATCCTGAGCTATGGCTACAAAATCTCTTCAAGAACTGAACTAAAAGGAGGGGGTGAGGCGGGGATACTGACACAATCATTCTCGGAAAGGAAGAAATTAAAGACACAAAAGTCTTTCCTGAAGTAAATGCAAGCAGCTGTCTGAAACCGAAGTGCAGTGGATGAGGAGATCAGACTTCTAGTAGAATGCACGTGACCGACCATCTTATAGGCAAACAATTATCCTGAGTGATTCTAAGAACTGAAAAAAGTATTTCTAATACATACTTGAGCTAATGTTATCCTAGGAAATATATAATAATTAACCTTAGAATACTGACGTGGAGAAGTTCCTATGGGGTGTTGTGGACAGAGCCTAGATTTACAAGAGTTGAAGGCCCACCAGAGCTACACATAGTAAGGGTCTGTGTCAAAGAGAGCCACGGGCTGGGGGCTTAGCTCCGTCAGGAGCACAGCCCTAGCTGGGTTACTTGCCCATCAATGTGGGAAGGGAATATAATAAAAGCTGTGAGCCAGGGGCTGGTGAGATGGCTCAGTGGGTAAGAGCACCCGACTGTTCTTCCGAAGGTCCGGAGTTCAAATCCCAGCAACCACATGGTGGCTCACAACCATCTGTAACAAGATCTGACGCCCTCTTCTGGAGTGCCTGAAGACAGCTACAGTGTACTTACATATAATAAATAAATAAATCTTAAAAAAAAAAAAAAAGTTGTGAGCCAGCTCTCCTAGCTGCTTGACAAGATGAGATGGGAGAACTAAGCCAGGGACCCCTTAAGTCAAGCTGGACAGTACAGCAAATACCCTGTCTCAGAACAAGGGAGGGCACAATGCATTTCAGTAAATAACCGATACATATGGGCAAAGTTTAGAAAGCACTGCGATCATCCACAAGGAACTGAAGCACCCAGGTGTCAGTATCAACACTTGCTGAAGATGCCAGTGTCAGCTTTTCAAGGCAAACTGAACTGAAAGCAACTTGCTCTAGACTACTGAAAAGTACGGAAAAAAACCAGAAAATAGTTTTACTTAAAGCATATTACCTCATTCAAGGTAAACACCTATAATTTTCTAAAGGACTTAAGTTTTAATTTACATTCTTATCAACTCTTGATTAAGCCTATCAAATCCCTAGGCAAAGATATTACAACTACTTCAGTAACCAGCCAGCAAGTAAATTTTACTTTAACTGCCAAATCATGTCATGAGTGTTAATAACTGGCTTTAAATAGAATCCATCATCTCAAGAATCAATTTGGAAGCAGTTCCTCATAGGCACAAGTTTCCCTCCCTCACACAGAAAACCCCTTACTACAGCACACTTAAGACACCTGATGATACCACATTCTTCTACCAATGCTATCTTGAAGGGAAAAGCAAAGAAAATAAATAGAACCTAAACTACCAGAAGATTTCATTCTTTCATTTCTTTTTTTTCAAATAACTATATTTCTTCACCTAGAATTTAAAATTTAAAACCAGAGACCACTTGCTACTCCAATCGGCTTAACACCTCTTTACACGTTTGTCTTCTCTTTTACAATGTTCACTCACACATTACATTTTTAAAGGGTTCATTAGACTTTACAAAGGGCCTTTTAAAAGACTTATGTGAATTTTTGTCTGCATGTATGTATATATATGTACCATGTACATGACTGATCTCATGGAGGTTAGAGGAAGGTGTCAGAGCCCCTGGAAATGGAGTTAAATACGGTTGTGACTCTCCACGTGGGTGCTAGGAATCAAATGTAAGTCCTCAGAAAGAGCAGTAAGTGCTCGTAACCACTGAGCCATCTTTCCAGCCACATGCCATCCCCGCCCCACCCCTTTTGAGGTGGTTTAGAATTTGCTATAATCAAAGCCAGGCTTGAACTCACGGAACTAACGCCTGCTTCTGTCTAGCTAAGACCTAGGATAAGTGTGTGCTACCATGCTAGGCTCAGAGGGTCATTCTTAAAGATGATGGATGCTGGCTAGTCTTATGTCACTTGACACAAACTAGAGTTATGAAAGGAGGGAACCTCAAATGAGAAAATGCCTCCATAAGATCCAGCTGTAAAGTATTTTCCTGATTAGTGGTTGATAGGGGAGGGCCTAACCCACTGTGGGTGATGCCATCCCTGGGCTGATAGTCCTAGGTTCTATAAGAAAGAAAGCTGAGTAAGCCATGAGGAGCAAGCCAGTAAGCAGCACCCCTTCATAGCCTCTGCATCAGCTCCTGCTTCCAGGTTCCTTTCCTGACTTTATTGATGAGCCAATATGCACATGTAAGCCAAACCCTGTCCTCTCCAACTTGCTTTTTAGTTATAACCCTAAAATAAGTTGGTATTACTGTGATAGACCTGACCATGTTTTTGGAGGATCGTGGAAAGACTGGAACTCTGGGCTAGAAAAGTCACTGAGTGTTGAGAGCTTAGTGGGATGCTCTGTGGGAGGTTGGAAGATAACAATGTTGAGAGAGTACAAACCATGAGCCTGGCTTGTGACATTTCAGATGGAAGCTTAAAGATTCCATCGGGGCCATTTGCTCTTTTAAGATCCTGTGGTTCTGGGTAGCTGGGGCTGAACAATCAGCTGTGATTAACAAGATACCAGAACTCTTCAGGAGTTTTGCTGGGATACTCAGTGCTGGTCAGCTGGTGCAGAGAGTTTAGTGGTTAAGAGAGCAGCATCACTGCGGTGGAATCTTCTAGAAGTGTTTCCTGAGAGCACAGCGAAAGCTTTGCTCCAGAGGCAGCCATGGTTGGACACAGTTGTAGTTTTGGTCTCTGATGACGATAAAAGGGGACGGATATTATCAGGAACACTACAGCATACACTTTAAGCTATTTTTAAGAAATCAAATAGGCAGGAAACTAATACTTCTCATTGCCTCTTAAGCTACTTTGCATTTTTAGTAGCAATGTAACGGGCTTCAATAAAATTAAGCTCTATCATTGAATCTAGTCATAAGTTCTCAACTGGTTCACAGGAGCATCACCAACAGAAACACTTGTTAGAAGAAGCAAGTGAAGGCTGTTTACCTCCCACCAGTCTTAAAGATTAGATCTGCATTAGGTGCTCCCTTTGGATGCTGGTAACGAGGCCGCCGCTCACGATTAGTGTTTGCTGGAGCTGGGCGCTGTGCAAGAGACTGCAACATTTCTGTATTAGGAACAAAGAGGAAAATGCTGTTAGCTCTTGGGAGCATATACCTCCACAAACCTATAGCTCTTGGGAGCATATACCTCCACAAACCTATAGCTTTTGGGAGCATATACCTCCACAAACCTATAGCTTTTGGGAGCATATACCTCCACAAACCTACAAACACCAGGGGGATAAAGCTCATTGGTCCTTATATGTAGGTAGCTGACTCTTTCAGAGAAGAACAGTATATAGGCTAATGAAAATCAAGTACTAAAACCATGGAAAAGCAAAGGAAGTAACAACTGTAATAGCTACATTTAAAACACTCTATGACAGCCTAGGGGCACTGTTCCTCCGCAGGCACTGTCCCCTGGTTTTCTCCAACAGCAATTCTCACTGGGACTTGGGCCTTGCCTAGCATTAGCTTTGGTAGGCCAGCGAGCCCCAGGGATCTGCCCCCCAACACTGGGGTTACACACTGAGTGCTGGGAGATCCAACTCAAGTCCTTTACAAACACTTTACAATCTGAACTTTATACCCCCAATTTCCCATATTATTATTTTTATTCAAGTTGATAAGATTTATTTTTATATCTGGTTGCTATGGTGCATTTAGGAGGCAGAAACAGGTGGATCCCTAAGTTGAAAGCCAGTCTGGTCTACAGAGCAAGTTCCAACATAGCGCTACACAGAGAAACCCTGTCTTGGGAGAAAAAAAAAGGAAAAAAAATGATTAATTTTAATTCTGTACATGCGTGGATCATGTGCATGTGAGTGCAGACAAAGCCAGAGGAGTTGGTTACAGGCAACTTGTGAGCCACCTGAGGTAGTTGAAGGAAATTAAACTCAGGACCTCTGGAAGAGCAGTATGTGCTCTCAACTGCTGAGCCATCTCTCCAGCCCCTCTATACACTGTTACTAAGTGACCTTTCTTTCATTAAGATAGAGTCCTACTGTGTACCCCAAGCTATCCTCAGCCTGCAGAGTGATGACATGTAGGTCAATGGCCTATGCTACCATTGCTAGCCTGTAACTCTCTGATACCTTGATAATCTTCTTGCTCTTGTCGTTCATTGATGTCTAAGGTGAGCTTTTTCATCCTCATCCTCTCCTCTTGTTCTGCTTGTTGCTGGTTCCAATGATTTGCAGCAAGTTGGGATGACATGGGCACATTGAGAATCTTAAACTGGAGGAAAAACAACACTGGAATCAAAAGTAGCCTGATAAAGTAGCAAGGATGATTAAATGAGTTTACAAAACAATACTATCTATCCTTCACTGTAAATCAAATTTGTCAAACCTGTATTATTCAAAAAAGAAACAGGGCCTATCTACTGGTGGATGGGAACGGGAAGGCTACTTAGCTTGACTGACTTCATGAACAGCAGCGCTCTGGAAGCAGATGCCTAGAGACAGGCTAACCTTCTATCCTGCAGACCCATCATATGTGAACACAGGGAGATGGGACACGAGGAGGGAGGGTGACATAACTGATGCAGAGGTCTGGTCCTTTCTCAGAATGCCCATGTTCAGAATGACGTGTCTAGCTTAGGAATGCACATGGCAAACAAACCTAGATAGAAATCTGTAAAATACAGCCCATGGCTCCCTGGGAACTTTTAGGTAAGCTATGATAATCGCTAAGCATAAAACAAATTGTTTAAAGTGTTTCTTTTTTTTGGGGGGGGGGACTTCAAGACAGGGTTTCTCTGTGTAGCCTTAGCTGTCCTGGAACTCACTTTGTAGACCAGGCTGGCCTCGAACTCAGAAATCCGCCTGCCTCTGCCTCTCGAGTGCTGGGATTAAAGGTGTGTGCCACCATGCCCGGGGAAAACAAGGTGTTTCACAACCTAAACTCTGTGGCACAACAGTGTGCATGCTTTACCTCCACCTTGTGTCATGTAAAGCCTTTGTGCATAGTATATGCTTTAAAATGTTAGAATTAAATGACCTTTCCAGACTTTCTTCTTTGTGCCAAGAAAAGCCTTGGTATGGGTAGGGAGTGTGAAGGAAGAGCAGAGAGAATAAAGGAGACCTAAAATATGATGACTAAGATTTTTAAAAAGCCTAGCTCAGAGAAGCAAGCAAGCCTAGCGGAAAATGTTAAAACTGGGATTTGAGAATCCTGGTTACGGTAGCAAATTACCAACTCCAGGTAGCCAAAAAGCAGTTTTGGCAAAGATCTGGGCATAATCCCAAATTCAAGTCTTCCAGCTCTCATTTTCCTCCTTAGAGACTGAGTGAACACAGAGAGCATAGCCTGGGTCTACAGAGAGTAAGGGGTGGGACTTGTTGTAAAGCCTGGTGTGTGTGTGTGTGTGTGCTCGTGGACATGCACACACAGGCATGCCTATACAGAGAAGGGTGGGAAGTGATGAAGGATTTTACTTTACCGTGTTAACTTTAATGTTAGTCATGATTGTAGTCTTTGCTAGCCCTATTATTCTACTATTACTGAGGCTATTTTACACACTAGCTAGCAAAATAAAGGTATAAAGCAGGACTTCTATGATCACTTATTTAAACAGGAAGTTATGGACAGGAACTGAGCTACTCAACTAGAAATTTAAAAAAAAAAACAAAGACTATATAGAGGGGAGTTGTATGAAGTCATGTAATGCAAACTGTGAAGGGCGGGTGAGCCCAGGGCACGGTCCTGCTGTGGCCCTCAGCCTTGGGTTAGGGAGCTGCTGCTGATTATCTTAATCTCTCCTTGTTTTCTTACTGGAAAGGAAAGAGGGCTTTCTAGTGTTAACTTAGTGGGGGTTGTCTTTATCAAGGGCAGGCCCTCAGCCCTCACACCCTGCCTTGTAGCTGGACGCCAAGAACAGAGACTCCAGCCACACTCTCGGAGGTCTAGTCAGGGCTGCTCTTTCTTACTGTGTAGGGAGTTAAATGACTCATCTTACTTATTCCCAGGGTTGAACACTGGTGGTGGCTACTGCAGAGTTTTAGGTTCTGGTACTCTTATTTAACATAGAGGTGGCAACCCACTTTGAGCCACAGGTTCAAGAAGGAGCTAGTTCTAGGGTCAGGTCTCAGCAATTGTATAAAGTATAAAAGCAGTCAAAATCTTTATGTGACTCCCATCTGCTGGCACTGGTGACTAAGGATGGTGCTAGAGAGCTGTTCTTTATCCTCTAGACAGAGAGGCAGACATCCAAGACCAATGTGGTGTTCACCAGGAGCTAGCCCTGCTGATCTTTCAGGGGTTCCTGCTTACTGTTTGTTATCCTCTTCATAGGATCTGTCAGCCCTCATCTCCAGTGTGTGTGTGTGTGTGTATGTGTGTGTGTGTGTGTTGAACACACACTGTCCCTGCACCCACTGAGCCATCTCACTATGCTGGTCTCAGTACTGTGGCTACAGATTCTTCAGGCAGAGACAGTACTCACTAACTTCCTGACTGTGTCTGCAGGCACAACCTCCCTTCCTGCTTGTCCCTATGCTCGTTGTCTCCTTTCACTTTCTTTATGTCCCTCATCTTCCCAAGCTGACACTGTGAATTCCTTTACTAAACCAGAATGACAGCTCCAAGAGAGAAGAATTTGCTTAACTTATGCTCTACACAAAAGGTCCAGCATGAACACAAATAAGCCAAATGGTCATGTGAATAACATGTAAACCACCTAATTAGACCTGACTTCCTTATTTCCTAAAAGCTGGTATTTCTTTCATTCTAATACATATCATTAAAACAAAAATGTTAATTATAACATGAATTAATCAATTCAGAAATAAACCTGATATCAGAAATGATAAAGCATAAAAACAGAACTGATCCATGAGCATGCAGAAGATGTTTCTAACAGCTGGCCTTTATCCTTGTATACCAAGTCTTATCATCTCACAGGAGATAAGACAGGCGGGTATTCCAACATTTCTGCCGCCTATATATAGTCCTAGGACATAGACACATACATATGCATACTAATGCATAGCTGCTGCTCAGTAAACATCTGCTAAATGAACACATGGGTTCCTAATGTAATGGCTTAGTAGGCAGGGAAATGACTTAAGGGACCTTATGTTAACACACAGCAAAGAAAGGAAGAGCACAGTCAGAAGGTCAGAGAAGATGTGGGGCCTGGTAACAGACTTCAACAGAACGACTAACCCTTGGCACTCAGTGTTTCTTGGTATATGTTAGTCCACATCCTCCTCTCCCTTATCCTATACTGAGCTTCCTTATATAGTTTTCTACTTAAAGTCAAGGTATTTATATGTTCTTACAAGTACATACACACTTAGAACTTTCCATTAACACACATCCAGTCTAAAAGTCAATCAATTCAGCTATCAATCAATCATCATGAATAGTATCTCTACCACTGAATACTCTAAATGTTTACCACCTCCTTTTGTAGGAAAATGGTAACTTGGAATTTACTAAACAAAGTAAATTCTAACACGCGATAACCAACAATTATCTGTAACTACACAAGGAACATATCTTACCTGCTGTTTATTGCCTTTTCTTGTTAACATGACAAATGGCATCGTGTCTGCAGACTCCGTCTCTCCTTCCCCACCGCCAAGCGGGGGCCCTTTCCTCAGCTGGCTTTTGAGATGCAAAGGGATAGCAACATCAAGCTGGTGCACTTTAACAGACTCACCACTTCGCTGCTTCAAGACAGAAATTTAAAAAGTATATAAATATTCTGAAACACACATAGAGAAATTAAAAAAAAAAACTGCAAACAATTCATTCAACATAGTATTTCTTGAAACAAAATCTTAAGATCCAGAGACTGGCAAACTCAAAACAAAGAAACGTTTCTCCTCACTGCCTAAGAAGCCTTTGAGTCTGACTTCTGAGAGTTCCTTAGGGAACACTGTGATTTGGCTTCTGTTTACTGCACCAGCCTCCATGGCACACAACACTGTGGGCCCCACAGACTGAGTTCTTCAAAAGCATCCTGCCCTTTCCCCTCTCATGCACATAGCTGCCTTTGTATTACCAGAGACTCTCTGGGTCTGTGAAGTCTCACTCTTCCATGGCTTATTCCCTCCACCCAGCACTCATAAGCAGCACTGTACAAACAACAGGCGCTCATCAAACACTCAAGAACAAAAGAAACCTAGAGCAATTCACATTCATTTCTTAGTTGTAGTATCAACTGACTTTAGCATTTATAGTAAATTTTCCAAAAAATTAATTGCATGAATCTTGACTGATGACTTACTTTGCGTTGTTTCGAGGTAGATCAAAAGATTAAAGATTAATAGGAGTTAGTCCTGAGGTTTGGGGGATGGCTTGGTAGGTAAAGTGCAGGCTACACATGCATGGGGACCTGAGTCTGGAAGGCTAGCACCCATATAAAAGGCCAGGTATAGTAAGCAGTATTTGTAGTCCTAGCCCCAGGAGGCAGACACAGGAAGATTCCAGGCAGGGGCTAGCTAACAAGGCTGTGTAAGCAAATCTCCAGGTTCAGAAAAATGCTGTGTAGATAGAGGAAGACATACAATGTCAATTTTGGTGTGTACACACGTACACACATGCACACAGAGGTGGTGGTGGGATTGATTTAGTGTACCTTCAGAAAGCTCATGAACTTTTGTTTGTTTGTTTGTTTGAGACAAGGTTTCTCTGTATAGCCCTGGCTGTCCTGGAACTCACTCTGTAGACCAGGCTGGCCTCAAACTCAGAAATCCACCTGCCTCTGCCTCCCAAGTGCTGGGATCAAAGGCGTGCGCCACCACGCCTGGCTGCTCATGAAGTTTTTTTTTTTTTTTAATATTTTTTATTATTACGTATTTTCCTCAATTACATTTAGAATGCTATCCCAAAAGTCCCCCATACCCTCCCCCCACTTCCCTACCCACCCATTCCCATTTTTTGGCCCTGGCATTCCCCTGTACTGGGGCATATAAAGTTTGTGTGTCCAATGGGTGCTCATGAAGTTTTAAAGGAGACATACACATAAGCTATAATACATTAGAGGCATCACCTGTATGGAGTCTGCCTAACTGGGAGAAGGCAAGTACAGGGATTTCATGAAAGACTGAACAAGAATGGCAGTTATGAGGACATTAGTGTAACTTCTAAGCAGATGGTAAAATAGCAGTTTTGGGAATACAGAAAAAAATTAGGAAAACAGATGCAACAGTAGGGCCTGAAATGATGTAGTTAAGTGGGGCTCCCACACGCATGCTAACAACTCCTGTCTATACACTACTGAATGCAGCAGACTGATTCCTCTGAGGTCTCAAAATTTCTTTTTTAACATTTAAATCATATATTCAAGAGACTTGCCCATCAAGCAAAATAGCTGTTTTATCAGTTTTGTTTTGTTTTGTTTTGTTTTGTTTTGTTTTTGGTCTTTTTGAGACAGGGTTTCTCTGTGTAGCCCTGGCTGTCCTGGAACTCACTCTGTAGACCAGGCTGGCCTCAAACTAAGAAATCTGCCTGCCTGCCTCTGCCTCCCAAGTGCTGGGATCAAAGGCGTGCGTGCGCCACCAGGCCCGGCTCAGTTTTGTTTTCTAGTTACAATTCATCAGAACTGGCCTGAAGTGGTCTCGGATTTATTAGATTTATAGGGATCTTTTACTTAAAAAGTGAAAAGTGTTACAGTAGGTAAATCTTGACCTGGAAAGTATTTTAAAATTATTAACGATCAGAAAATTAACATATTCTCTTTGTAAGGTTTTTAAGTACAAAAATGTATCTAATTCCTCTATTTTATCTCTCTCTGTGCCTCAGCTTAAGATGCAACCACTGTTAATAATGGGTTGTTTTTCCAGTTTCCCTTATATATGCTAAAATATACATATATAATCAAATAACTATTTCCAAGCAAACTGTCCTATACTAAACATATATCATTAATTTGCAGTGCCAGAGATAAGAGTCCAGAGCTTTGGACATGTCCAGGTAACATCCTACCACAGACCTGTGTCCCCAATCCTATTATTATCATTATTATTCTTACTTTCTTGAGACAGGATTAAACTCACTAAGTTGCCTATGGTAGCCTTGAACTCATTTGGTAGTTCATGTAGGCCGTAACTTTGTGATCTACCTGCTTCAGTTTTCTGAGTATGGCACATAGTTTTCTTTCCAATTCTATTCTTGGGGGCATCTTTCTATTTGAACATATACACATGGGGTTGGCAGCAGATATAAATGCATGCATATCTCCTTATTTGAGTCTTCATTGATAGATAACTAACATTAATCATTGATAGACAACCCAAAGCTTACTTTATACTTATTTTGTATGGTTTTCCCCTAGGGAAGTAAGAGGGACGTGGGACACCTGCTCCGGGGTGTGCACAGGTCCGAGGACACCTGCAACAGCTGGTTTACCCCTCCACCACGTGGGTCCTGGGAAGGAGTCCAGCTCATCAGGCAGCAGTGCCTTTCCTGCCACGCCAGCTCAGCAGCCCCACAAGTGTGCTTGAGAGACAACTGCATCATGAGGACACTCATCTACTAATGGAGTCCTAATCTGATGGCATCATTGAGAAGTAACACAAAGTCAGGAAGTGAAACCTTGCTAAGGCTTTAGTATGACATCCTTTATAGAGTCACACTAAAAGGAGTCCACAGGCTGGGTATGGGTGCATGCCTTTAATCCCAACACTAAAGGGGCAAGCAAAGACAGGCAGATCCTTGTGAGTTCAAAGCCAGTTTGGTCTATAAAAGCAAGTTCCAGGCACTATTGGACGACACAGTGAAACTCTTTCTTAAAAAAAAAAACCCAACAAAACAAAACAAGTTCAGCCCCCAGCTGTAGTGCTGCTTTGGGAAGTGTTTGAAATTTTAGGAGGTGGGAACTTGTTGGGAGAGAAAGTGCATTCTGGAGAAAGACTTCCTGGCCCCTTCCTGTCTCTCTCCTTCCCAGCCTCTATGAGATGTGCAGTCTTTATCATACACTCCTATCATCATGCTTCCAGCATAAAGCAATAATTGACTGAAGTTGGGGGCCAAAGGACATCTTTCTTCCCCAGAAGAGTGTCACAGTGACAGAAGGTCTAACCTGTACAAGCCTGGCTGCAGGAGCAGGTTACTGGGAGCACGCATGTTCTCAGGAATGTGTCCTGTCCCTGGCCCCCTTCTGTCTTCGTGGGGAGATGGCTTCCTACACTACACACTTCATTGATGCTTCTGTACTGCTATGTAACAGACTGAAACCAAACACAAAATAAGTTCTTCTTCCATGAAACTATTTCTGTCAGGCATCTGTCACAGCAATAAAAGATCAAATTCTCAATCTAGTCAAGTACCTAGTGAAGCCAGTTCACTCTACCAAGTGAAAAGCTCTCAGGTGTTTCCTGTTACTGTGCTAGGCAGATCACCATCTGTACCTGCCCATTACCAAGACAGCCGTCTACCCAGGTTTCAGTGTTTGCAGTCCCACCCCTATCAGAACTAACTTCATCTAGGACTTGCTCTTCCAAGGGTTCCCATTACAGTTCTCTGTTCTTGTCACCATTTGCCTGTAGATTATGTCCACTGATGCTAAGCCTCTATTTAGTTTTCACAGGCAGGCTATTTTCTGTCTTAAGACCTTTGAAATTTTCTTCACTTTTCCCTAATTAAAAATTTTGTATGTGTAGATATTTGCTTGCATGTATGTATCTCTCTGCATCATTGTGTGTCTGGATCCTGCAGAGCCATCAGATCCCTTGAATCTGGTGTTACAGATGGTTATGACCACCACGTGGGTGGTGAGAATTGAACCCATGCCCAGTGCCCTGAAAGCATCCAGTGCTCTTGACTACCCAGCCTTCTTACTAGCCAGCCCATTTCTAAATTTAAACAGCTCCATTTGACCAGCTCTATTTAAAATTGTGCTATTAGAAATGTCTTTTCCACCATCCCATCTAATGAAGGCTCTTCCCTTTCTAGAAACCAAAACATTCTATCTGTACCAATGATCACGAATTTAGAGTACATACATGGTAGTCTTTAAATACCTATCCTCTCTGAGAAGAAGAACGTCTGTCTTATCTACTACTTCTGCCTCACCGTGTGTACTGTTAGTCACTCACATACAGCTTCTCAGGAACTATCAAATGGTTACTGACTCCATACGCTGCTTTATGAAAACTCTTTTATTTCTCTTCTAGAAAATTACAATTGCTAATTATGCTTTATTTGACATGCCTCTAAAGTAACCTGAGACTTACTTAATAAATTAAGGGCTTTTGGGCTAGTTATGGCAGCATACACATGTAATTTAAACACATGGGAGGTTGAGGCAGGAAGATTGTAAATTTGAGGCCAGTCTGGGCTAATTATCAAGGCCAGCCCCAGCTATCTAATGGGATCTTGACTCAAAAATAAAACAAAATATCAACCAGAGAGACACTGAATGCTTCTGTGACAATCTGCCCTCCCCCAAAAAGAAACAGTCCAGACAAGGAAGCTATTAAACAGTCCTTAAAAACTGTGATAAAGATGCTGAAATGCTCCTCACAGTTGAAGGGGTTGGGGGTGGAGGAAGTTCAGTTTTCTTTATGGGACAGGCCACTGGGAGTCTGACAATGTTCCAAAAAGTATAAGGGCAACACAAATGGGCCTTGGTAGTTGATTTATTTATTTTTTGTGGGGAGGCGGGTACACAAGGGTGGGAAGGGGGACCTGGAATGAATGAATGTGTTCAGGGTAAATTGTATAAAATTACCAAATAATTAATAAAAATATTATGTTGGACAAAAACAAAAAACTGACCAGCCAACCAAATAAAAAACCCACACAAATAAACATACACACACACACACACACACACACACACACACACACACACACATATATATAAACAATATCTGGATATATAGAGAAATACTTAATATCTGAAAGAAGCAGAAAGTTGGTCTAATGTGTGTATAATAATATTCTAAACAATAATAACAATAGGAAAAATGGTTAATACTTTGGGGAGGGATGAAGGAGGAGGTATGTTGAGCCCTTCAATAACTTTGTCAATAGTAAAATCTAGTATTTCTTCTCTAAAGAACCAGTCTGCCAGCACAAAATGACTTTAATATCTTAAACAAGCCCAAAACAAGACATCACCTTGCTCTATGGCCTAGCTAGCTATCCCCTAGTTCTCTTCCCTTTCCAGTGAACGCTGATCAATACTTAGCTATACTGAACATTTTCACTCCTTCCTTAAACCTAACTTACCTCAATGGTCGCCCCCCAACAACTCTATGTTCGGACAAAAGCATGCTAAGTTACCAAAGGGGTTATCAGTCATTTAATCAGCACAAGTAAACAACCCAAAGGAGTCTCTCTCCTATTACAGAAAAATGTAATCATTCCCAATTACTGTGATGTTTTAATAAATGCCAAATGAATGACTAGGGATGCAGTTCAGAGCCCAGCTAGCCCAGCTTGGGTTTGATCTCCAGTAGCACAGACCAAAACCAAAACGTTACACAGAGTTTTGATAAAATCTTGTTCATTAGCTGGATGTAGTGGCATATGTATTTAATCCCAGCATTCAGGAGGCAGAGGCAGTTTGAGGCCAGCCTGGTCTACAGAGTGAGGTCCAGCACTGCCAGGGCTACACAGAGAAACCCTGGTTCTCTCCCCCCTCCCCCAGTTTAGTAATGCTGTGAACATAAAGATTTATTTTATTGTTAGTTACGTCTCTGCATGTGTTATGTGGGTCACATGCACACAAGTGCCCATATAAGCCAGGGTTTCAGATCCCCAGTACCGGAATTACAAGTGCCTGTTAGCCATCCAACACGGGGGGTAGAAAACAAGTTGAGTAAGGGCAGTGCATGCTCTTAAAAATGATCACTCCCATCTTACAATAACTACATTTATTCTCATTCTCGCTCAGGAACTGCTAATCAGGATTTGGAATACAGGCCATGCTGGCAGTCATAATCTGTGTACATTAGGGAGATATGCCACAGGGGTGGCTGCTTAGAAAGAGATCCTTGTATTAATCAGAATCTTGTGTACTACAATGTTTTGTGTTCGAAAGAGTGATATTTTACCTGAAGGTTTTCTAGCATCATTTTGTCCAGAGCTTGAATGAAGTCCTCATCTTCTACACAAGGAACATGCTTCAGTCCGCCTCCCTTAATCATCACCTCCTTATCACACAAAGGAAAAAGTCATAACCCATTTCACTGTAATGTTTCATAAGTCAGAGCCTTTCTGTATGCTGATGTGGTTGGCATAACCAGAGGTAAAGGTTAAAATAACTTGCCACCCGGGGGAAACTCAAAGGAGGTTCCCAAGAAAGCAATTTTTTATCATCACAAGCAAAAAAATTCAATGACTTAAAATCAAATACTCAAAACCACCACAGAATTTGAAAATAAAACAAATACGGTCATACATACAGCATTTTCTTCATCAGTCTCGTTCTCCTTGTTGGAATCTGTGAGGTAATCTGTATTCTCCTCTTCCTCCTCCTCTCCCTCCTCCTCCTCCTCAGAACCCTCCTGAAATGAACAGCAACAGACAATTCAAGCCCTCCAGTAGGGAACCTAACATGCCTTACGGAGGTGTGTAGGTGTGTCGTTTACTTACTCCTAGCCTCCTTTCATGGAATCTGTCGGACAAGTCAGAGGGCCAACATTTCCTACATGCCAGGAGCTAAATACTAACCACAGGTCAGACAGCACATAAAGCAGTAACGTAAATCACACGAGGAAGCAGTTTCCTGAACCTTTAGTGTTTCTCACTGTAGTTTTTTTTTTTTTTACTATTCATCTAATTCTACAAAGTTCACATTTAATTCCACCAGTTAAAAACCACGATAGAGCACTATGCAGGGATGTTCTCTTGTCCTTTATTATTGTTCCCATTTTTTACATTAAAAACAAAATAGAAATCCAATTTGCAGCTCAAAAACATTACGGGGTCTATGGAAAGGGGTAACCTCAACTGAGTCACTGTCCCCTTCAGACTGACCTATGGGCATGTGGTCCTAGGTTATGTAACAAAGTAAATGGGCAAGCCAGTAAGCAGTGTTCCTTCACCATCTCTGCTTTAGCTTTTGCACCTAAGTTCCTCAGTTATGTCCTGCAACCTGTATCATCAACCACACCCTCCTCCTTCCCAATCTGCTTTTGATTATGGTGTTTATCACAGAAACAAAAATCAAAGTAGGACAAAGGTTATCTTCAGGAACATAGTAAATTCAAGAGCAGCCTAGGATACATGAGACCCTGTCTCAAAAACAAGCAAGCAGCCAAGCAAGCAAACACACAAAACAAGAAGCTAATCTTAAATTCCCTCCCGAAGAAAATGAATCGTGTGTGTGCATGTTCGTGTGCGTGTGTGTATACATATTTTGGGAGCAGGGGACAGGATCTCTCACTGATTCAGACTGGGTGGCCAGTGATCCTCAGGGATCCTCTCGACCTCTTCACAGATAGATAGTATTACAGGCTTCTCTCCGTGGGTGGTAGAGATAAAATTCAGGTGTTCGAATGCACTTTGCCAAATAAGCCTTTTTCCCAGCACCTCCTCCCCATGAATCAATTAATACACAAAGATGCTTCCTATTAAAACTAGATTAAACTAAGCTAAATGAATTAACAAAACCCCCTCCTTTTATTGCTCAGTTAATAAAGCTATGTGTCAGGAGTGGTTCAATGTAAGTGCTAAACAACACTCACTGTTAGGGTATGACTAAACAGGTCTACATATGCTTGGTATAAATGCATTACTCCCTTGAGTATTTTTTTAAAAGATTTATTATTACACATATGTACACTGAAACTGAAGAGGGCATCAAATCTCATTACAGGTGGTTGTAAGCCACATGTGGTTGCTGGGAATTGAACTCAGGACCTTCGGAAGAGCAGTTAGTGCTCTTATCCACTGAGCCATCTCTCCAGCCCTTTTTTATTTCTTTTTTTTGTTTTGTTTTGTTTTTTCGAGACAGGGTTTCTCTGTATAGCCCTGGCTGTCCTGGAACTCACTTTGTAGACCAGGCTGGCCTCAAACTCAGAAATCCGACTGCCTCTGCCTGGGATTAAAGGCGTGCGCCACCACACCCGGCTGCTTGAGTATTTTTTATATATGAATAGTTGGATACACAGATGAAGAGAGCCAACTGAACAGAATGTGTTCATTTTCACAAATAAAATATTCAACAGGAATACATTTGTCTTGAGCTTCCTATATACTAACATAATAAGGTAAAATTAATACATCATTTGCTGGCTAAGGCAAGCAGGAGAAGCAATGTAACACAACAAACCAACCAACCAAACCAAGCAACCAAACCAAAAAATGGCCACGTTGTATCTGGCTCTGGTACTACTCTGAGAGTGTGGGCAAATTATTTAACCTATTTGTAACTTAAGTTTCTAACTAACATCAACTGTGTCCATAGGAAACATATAGATAAGGTGGCGCATGCCTTTAATCCCAGCACTTGGGAGGCAGAGGCAGGTAGATTTCTGAGTTAGAGGCCAGCCTGGTCTACAGAGTGAGTTCCAGGACAGCCAGGGCTACACAGAGAAACCCTGTCTCAAAAAACCAATAAATAAATAAATAAATTAATTAATTAAAAAATTTTAAAAAAGTTTTAATAGACTACTTAATCTTCAACAGTTATTTGAGTTTCACACTGATACTTAAAGAGAACACACCCTGGTTGGGAATTGCTAAGATATAAAAGTACCAAGATGGGGTTGGAGAGATGGCTCAGTGGTTAGGAGCACTTGCTGTTCTTGCAGAGATCCTAGAACCCACATGGTGGTTACAATGGTCTGTGTAGGTCCAGCTGCACAGGCCCCAGTGTCCTCCTCTTATGGCACTGCACACACATGGTGTGCATTCATAAGTAAGTAAAACACTCATAAACATAAAAACAAATCTTAAAAAACCAAAACAACAACAACCAAACTGAAAGAACAGTGGCTCTGTGGGGACAAGCATTGAAGAGCTGAGCCCAAGGCTATATTGTGTGCTTAATAGATTCTCTACCACTGAGCTAAACTGTATGGTGCCCCACTGTTCCTAATGAGTTGAATTCTTGCCTTTTCTTTCTCCACTGGAGTAGATAGTAGAATATTCCTTCCCATGTTTATTACTCCCTAACTCATCTTTCTTTTTCTTAAATAATTTCTGTTTCTGGATAGCTATGGGAAGGAGTGACCTTGGAGGTGAAGAGAAGCTAAGCGCCTTACTCTTGTCATCTTACTCTTGTCAAAGCCAGCACAGGTTCCCAGAGGGCCACCCAACTCCTAACTGAATGTTCTGTCTGCTTTTCTCCCTAGTAGAGATATGTCCTGTCTGCTTTTCTCCCTAGTAGAGATATGTCCTGTACAGTGTTTCCTTCTTTGTCTTGAGACACAAGTATAAAATAAGCCCTCCCAAATACAAAGGTCAATATTGTAAACAAAGAAATGCATTTAAAAAGAAAAATACCGGGCTGGTGAGATGGCTCATCGGGTAAGAACACTGACTGTTCTTACAAAGGTCCCGAGTTCAAATCCCAGCAACCACATGGTGGCACAAAACCATCCGTAAAGAGATCTGACGCCCTCTTCTGGAGTGTCTGAAGACAGCTACAGTGTACTTACATATAACAAATAAATAAATAAATAAATAAATAAATAAATCTTAAAAAAAAAAAAAGAAAAAGAAAAATACCTCAAACTTTTTACAAGAAAGTTACTTCATATTTACTGAGCATGTTAGATTCGTTAGACTTTGCTCATCTAATTAGTACCACAGAAAACATTGTTAGTCTCAATATTTAAAAGAAATTAGTGTCTCATTTCCTTTTGTTATATAAAGTACTTAGCAAGCCAATTAAATTTATATTTCAGAATTTTTCTACAGCAATTTCATTTTGAAAATGAATCAACATAAAGGCACCTACTATGCTGAAACCAGTTATGGTTCATTTGTTTTTATCTACTTTAAGAGAGATGTAAGGCTCCAAGGAAAAAGTAGCACGTAAATATTTAAAAGTACATTCCTGCTGCCTATAAATACTACAGCCAATTATGGAGGCCACAGAGTATGGACTCTTCTGCTTTCCCAACTATCCATTTCTAACTAAATGACATGGGTAAAGCACATGAGATATCTGTTAGCAGCTAGAAAATCTTCAGGCTTAAAGAAAACATGGTCTTACAGATTTTCATTTTTACATGTAGAAAATCTTAATTACCTTAAATTGCTGGGTCCTTTCTTTTAATTTTATCTTATGACTCTATGAATAATTAATATCCTTTTAAACACCAAACTACATTTTCTAAATATCTAGGTTCCATATATTCAAACCATAACTTTAAAACGTAAGTTCCCCAAACAGTTATTAATTATAAGTGTTTTTCAGGGTTTAGTGAATATCACACTTCTAAGCTATTTCACATCCTAATTGCTTTAAGCACTCAACACAAAGTCATCTACACTAAATCACAATGATTTTATAATCTGGATATATACAAGAGCCAGGGAATACCTAATTTCTGCATTAAATTTTGCTCTCATTGTTATTCTACCTTACATTTATCCTACTATGACAAAATGGTCTTATTTTTAATTATTATACATATAGATTTTATTTACTGATTGATTTTACTTTATGTATGACCATTTCTCTATATGTATGTGCACTATGTGTGTGCCTAGTGCCTAGAGACAGAGAGGACACTGTATCCCTGGAACTGGCAGCTGTAATAATGTGAGTGCTGGCATAATCATTGAGCCATTTCTCCAGCTTCTATTTTTTTATTTATTTATGTATATGAGTGGTCTATCTTCCTGTGGGTCTGCCATGACAGAAGAGGGCATCATACTCATTACAGATGATTGTGAGCCACCATGTGGTTGCTGGGAATTGAATTCAGGATCTCTGGAAGAGTAATCAATGCTCTTAACCACTGAGTCATCTCTCCAGCCCACCCCCACCCTGCCCCGCCCCCGCTCCTACTTTATATTAAATTACATGTGTATACCTCTGGATACAGGTATAGACATGTGACCACAGAGACCAGAAGGACACAGAGCTGGAGTTATAGGTGAGTCTGAAGTGGCTGCTGAGAACTGAATTCCGGTCCTCTGCAAGAGCAGTATGTGCTCCTAAGTACTAGACCCGAATCCACTATTGTTTATTTGAGACAGGGTCTCTCACTTGCCTGGGACTCACCAAGTAGGCGGGGATGGCTGGGCAATGATTCCCCAGGGATCCATTTGTCTCCTTTCTCTGGATCTATTAACTTCAAGTAATTAACATTTTGTCTGGTCTTTTTTTGTTTTAAGATAGGGTCTCTCTACATTGGCCTAGCTGTCCTGGGACTATTTAGACCAGGCTGGCCTTGAATTCACAGAGCTCTACCTGCCTCTGCCTCCCAAGTACAGGTATTAAAGGCATGTGCCACCATGCCTGGTTTGTTTGTTTATTTGTTATTATTTAATTTTGTAGGTTGAATGGAGGTCCTCCTGCTTGCACGCAAACATATCACAAAGTAAGCTAGCTCCCCAGGTCCCAAAAAACCATTTTCAGTGGACACTAAATGGCAGGGAAGCAATTTCATATAGTTTGGCCTAAGAGTATAACACGAAAAGGGCAAACCAATTATTACGTTCACAATGAATCTCAAATTTCAGAACTACTATAGTTCGTAAAAATAAAGCAAAGTGTATGAATATTTAGTTAGTAAAATTGTTTTTAAGATTGTAAAGCCCAAAGATTACCCATAATATTAATAATACAATAAGATTAATATAAATAGATTAAAATGGTATTTTTTTCAAACTGCCAATAAATAAAAATGCTATAATCAATCTATATCTATATAAAAAACCTTACAAGGTATCTATAAAAAAACCTTAGTTAAGGGGTGTTATAATAGAAATACGTTATTAGTCACATTCTTAGTAATAAAAATAAAGAGAAGATTAATAAAAATCTTCACTCAGGCTAAAGAGAAGGCTCAGCATGGAAAAACACTTACTACCAAGCCTAATGATTTAAGTATAATCCCCAGGACCTGAAGAGAAAACTTACTCCTGAAAACTGATTCCTGAGCTCAGGGTGTGTGTGTGTGTACAGAAATAAATAAATGTAATAGGTTTTAAAAACATTTACTCGCCGGGTGGTGGTGGTGGTGGCGCACGCCTTTAATCCCAGCACTTGGGAGGCAGAGGCAGGCGGATTTCTGAGTTTGAGGCCAGCCTGGTCTACAGAGTGAGTTCCAGGACAGCCAGGGATACACAGACAAACCCTGTCTCAAAAAACCAAAATAAATAAATGAATGAATGAATGAATGAATAAAATTTACTCAGTCGCAGTATGCTTCCTCACATAGTGGACATAAGAGTACTTACTTCTTCTTCTGGCTCGTTCACTTCACTTTCATTTCCAGACTGTTCCTCTGTCTCAGCTCCTCCTTCTTCTTCTTCTTCATCCTCTTCAAGATTTTCCCCTTCTGTCATAGAATCTTTGGACTCTTTGTCATTTACTAGGCCTTGAAAAGAGGACAAAAATGGAAATAAATACACTTAGAAAGATAAATGCTATACTATGGTTTTTATATCACTTCACTTAAAAAGTATGAAGTAACTTTAATAGCCATTCCTAAGAGCAATAAATGATCATAATTGTGAGAAACAACAGAAAAAATACAATTTCCTATCCACAAGACTATAAAAGAAAAATAATATATATGCAGACATATGCCTTTTTCCCTTTTCTTCCATCTCCAAATACTGAAAAGATGATCCTGTTTAAAGTCAATCTCAGATGAAGACAGACAAAGACAGTCACATGTAAAGGTCAGCCTCAGACACACGTGACACAGAGCTGTGGCATACTTTACAAAATAAATATATAAAGTCGTATCACTTTGTGGAGAAGTCACATCTGGCTGTCAATCTGAATGCACAGCATTGTTCTGCAGTTTACATTTTCTTCAGTAGCAGCGTGTTCTTCCATGGGGAACCTGCTGCCCAAATCTTTCCCTTCCCATGTCATCTACATCTTACTGTACAGCTCGTCTTCACATTGGATTAATTTCAATTTACTTGCTCTAATTTGAAGAAACACATAACATAGTCTGACCTATTTCCCAACTCTTTCCTACAAATTACAGAGAGCTTGTCTTTAGATGTGCTCATCCACTGTCCTCAGTAAGAGTATCTATCACTGAATATGTCTCTTCAAGTGCCGCCTGACCGTCCTTCCTCTCTGGTCCCCCCTGACAGCTGATGCCATCTCACTTCTTTTCGAGTAAGTTCATAAGTGTTGCAAGACCATTAAGGACAAAGAACTTAGTCTATATATTTCAAATTCAACAAAGGCTATAATTGACAAGTAGACAGCAGGTTTAGTAAATCAGTCCTAGTTATTCACAGAATTTTCGTAAAATACAGGAAGAACTATTGATAATATGCATTAATCTTCTCATTTTATGGATGCTGAATGTCAGAGTTTGAGTAACCAGACAAATCTCTAACAACAGAAATGTACTCTAGCGCTCTAAGGCGAGGCAGTGGTGAAAGGACAGGAGTACAGAGCAGTTAAAGCTATTTTCACAGTTGAGGGAAGACAAAGCAGATGGACGATGCTCGGCACTAGCTGTTCTAAAAGTGAAACTGATGCTGAAGAAAAACAGGGTTGCAGGTTATGTCCCATTAATCTAAGGATTTACGTATTGTTTAGTGGCTTTCATATATAAAAGGAACCAATTTTATTTATGTCTGTTTACTTGGACTTTAAAATATTCGCTGGCATGTGTGTATAAGTACGTTGAATGCGTATCACACCATGGCGTGAGTGTGGAAGACCAATCGGCAGGACTCAGTCCTTTACTACCGTGTGAGCTCCAAAACTCAGAGTCAGGCTTGGTGACAAGCATCCTTACCTGCTCAACTTTCTTGGAGACCTCTAACTGGATTTAAAAACAAAATATTTGACTAATAATTATCAAAGACAAACAATGCAAAGCCAGGATTTTGCAACCTAAATGTTAGCCAATAAACGTAACAACGCAATGATAAGTTATGTGATATGAAATATTATGACATCATTATCCTCTCTACTTTCAATATGCATCACTGAGAACACTATGTAAGCGACTGTTCTGATAGCCATGCTTCCAAAGGATCATGAAAATAATAGGATTTCTAACATATTTCCATCTGGACCACAACAAAGCTTCAAACCCAGTTTGTAAGCCCTGCCTTTGCAATTTGCTTTACTCTGTAAGAATGACCCAACTATGAATGAATACCTAGAAAACTATCAATGTAAACAATGTACATGAGACATCTAAAGGACATATGGGTAACAAAATATAAAATATAGACAAAACACAGAATATTAAAATGTCAGAAGTGCATATGGGAACAAAATAAAACCCATTTCTCCTTCAACGTAAACTGCTGGAGGACTCAGGCTCCTCTCATCAGAAGCGGCCAGCGCCTGTGTCCAGGGAGTCATGAGAGCGGAACACATCTTCCACATGCTTGGAAGTCATGAGAGCATGTGATTGTTTGTCCTTCTTAGACATTAGCTGCCCACTTAATTTGAACTTTGTTTGTCATGTGTAAATAACACCTCCATCATTCTGGCAAATAAACCATACTCAATAAAACTCTACATTCTTGGTTTATATATACCACGTTCATTTTACCTATCCTTATGGATAGCATTATAATAGTTTGCCTGTGTACTTCATACAGAAGTAGTAATGACCTGGCAAGGAAATCATTTTTCTTTTAATCTCAACTTGTATAAAATGTGTATATTTTATGGGGATTTGTTTATTTTGTAGGTTTGCTGTTTTGTTTTTCTGAGACAAAGTCTCCCTGAATAATCACACTGGCCTTTGACTCTTTGCCTCTGCCTTCCAAGTGCTGAGATTACAGGTGTCTGCACTAGACCACATATGGGAAAATTTCAAACAACCAGATTTGTTATTTTTGAGTACATTCTTCTGCAAACTTAAAATTTGGAAACACAAGTACTAGATCATTTTTAGGCCTTTTAAAAATAAATATTCAACCCATTTGGTTCACCTGTTTTCTTTATTTTTAAGAGTCCTTATTCATTATACGCTAAATTGCCTAGTATTTAATTAGAACTACTTTTGGACCTTTAATAGTTTTTGGCTTTGTTTAAAATTTAAGAAATATACTCTTCGGCTTTAGAATATATTTACTCTCATTTCTGCTCTTCACAGTATTAGCTGGAACCTCCAAACAAAAACTGAGTCATTTTGGCTTTTAAAAAAGTCTTAACCTGTATATTCTGTATATTCTGTCTACCAAAAGGTATGAAAATCACTTTAAAAAGCAATAAAATGGTGTAAACCTGAAAAAAAATCCTAAGAGTCAAACAACAGAATTAAGTATGGTACAGTCAAACAAAAGAATACAATCTTAAAACAAACAAACAAACAAAAACCCCAAAGACTTTTAAAAAGTCCAGTTACAAAACTGCAAAAACATGAAAAGTTAAAAAACAACTATCATAAGTCATATTAACATACCAGTCTTTCTAACTGCACTACAGGTGGTTTTCTTTCTATTTCTCAGAATTACTGCCATAAGCATCATCTATGTTAACACTGTAAATGGTTTAAGACATTAAAAGTTAATTTTAGTACTTCCCACTAGCTTCACCTTGCATTGGATGCTATAAAATTAAAATGAAAAGTTCCCAGGTGCTTGCGACAATGGCAAACAAAGCATGGTGCTGTGGTTCATCAACAGGAGGGTTACGTAGAACACACACTATGCATACAGCCCCTTCCTTTTATTTAACTTCTAAAGCCAGGAGGATGGAGACTGATTTTAAGTGCTACCATCTTTATAGTTTCAAGCCATAACGGTGACTCGTTTTTCTTTCTTCATGTTCCTCATAGATAGTTCAATGTCTTTTAACCCTTTAATTTACAACAAGACAAAGCAATCTTGTTTCTTCTTCCTTATGCCCCTATACACAGTTGTACCATTTATGAAAATTTCTGGGCCCTAGGGTACATCTTAACAATTTCAGAAGATACAAAGAAGGAGATAATGCTTTGTGTGAAATGCTTTATTCAATTAGAAATCTGAAAAGAAAAAGAAACTGGGTAACCTGGGTCAAGGCTGAAAAGCCCTAATTCACCCTCGGTCTTTGTGAAGTGAGCAGAGAACACAGCACTACGTGCACACTGAGTGCAGAGATTGGAACAATCAGGCAAACACAAGCATAGTCCCCAACTCAGATTTACCCTGGAGGTGGCAAGCATATCATCAATATTCTGGATACCTGGGGTAGGGAGGGGACTGTCACTTATACCTTCACTTCAGACTGGTTCTTCAGACAAGCAACGTAACAAAGCAATACTCTAAGTGTAGCTGACAGTAAGGATACATATGAACACACCAAGTGCTAATGAGAAATGAAATAACTCTGAGAAGATAATGATTATGAAAATACTACAATAAAGCAGACTGACTAGGTTGGTATGACTAGACTTTGTATTTGTTACCTGTTGACCAAGCTAGTAAACTACTATATTCCACAGGGGCGACATTCAAAGGTTAAGTCTTCTAGAAGCACCTCAGAAAGCTAAAGAACATTGTACATAGAGTCCTCTAGCAGCACATTTTCTCTAGACCCAGAAAAAGAGCCAACTCCACTAATGAATGAGACCTTAAAATTGGTAGTTGTTCCACATTTCTAACAAGTACTCCCTCTCTACTTCAAAGTCTGTGTGTTTTCAGGAATAGTACCAGCTGGAAATAGGAGACATTTTCATCCAAACATTTGCTCAGAAACCAGGGTCTAAAAGTAAGAGAGAGCAGTTGACACGACTGCATTTTTCCTTCACTATCTCTTGCTTTAAGTCCGGCTTGATCGTTTATTTCAATTAGAGATCACTTGGTGAAACCAACCAGGTCACATCTAAAACTACTATGCAGTACTCAACATCAAAGATACAAAGTATGCACACTGAAAACTCTGACTGGAAACATTAGAAAACAGATTCTAGAGATAATCTGACCAAATCCCCTTCATTTTCTCTCTGTAATAAATTGCTTACCTAGTTTTATTAAGAATTCTCGTTCCAAGTCTTGTACCTGCCTGATGGATTCTTCCAGAGAATTACAGAGTTTGATCTTTGGTCTTAGCAGTTCTAGTGTATCACTGATCATGTAATCTATATCAATAGGAAATGGATGGTCTTTTGTCCAAACCTCCAAACTTTTCTTCCACCAAACATAACGCTGATAATAAATAAAAAAATAAATTTAGCTATAAGAAATTAATAACAAAAATTTAAAATAGTACGTTGTACTGTGGTATTACCTAGTTATAATAACTAAGTTAAAAGGTTGAACAAGAAACCTTTAATTTTTATTAATGGACAACAGCAATGATTCTAATTCAAATATTTTCTCCTATTTATATAATTTTTGAACCAGTTGTTGAGTTTAGTCTAAAGATTTTTTTATTCTGCTGTCATAGGTTAAAAAAAAAAAGAAGACATGAAAAAAGTATAAACAAAATGTCAAACACATTTTAGGGTTACCACAAACAGAGCTGACACATTTAACTTTATAAAAGTAGATTTGATGCCTTAGTTTATGTTACCTGCTTCTTTTTTTTTTTGGAAAAAGTTCTATTAAAGTATTTAAGGATGAACCCAATCCCTTTTTTTGGAGACAAGATATTTCTGTGTAGCCCTGGTTATCCTGGAACTCACAGAGATCTGTCTGCCTCTTCCTCCTGAGTGCTGAGACTAAAAGCATGCACCACCACACCTGACAAAGATAAGCCTGACAAAGATAAAACTTTTTGAAAAAAATATATAAATAAATTATGAACATTTACTATCTCTGCCACATATTTCTGTCAAATTAATTTGGAAAACACCTTTGTTGATCTTTGGTCCTAAGTATTTCGCAGAGACTCTTTTTCTCTGAGGCTGGAATAGCAGGCATCAAATAAGAAATTCTACTTTAGATATTAATATTCTTTGGAGCAAAACTCAGGTATTTAATATAGACATCTCCAATTTAAGCAAGTCTTACATATAACAGGGACTTTGACCTTCAAACCTGCAAACTCCTTTCTTCATTTCTTGTTCATAAACTTGTAAGATAAGGCAGTATGTATAGAAGTATAAAAAAGTTAAAATGACATTCCCCAACATTATATACTCCTACTTTAACCCCAGCTACTACGTGAATGCATTTCTGATGCCTCAAGTTATAATACCAAACTATCCTTTTCTCAAGAGGTAAACTGTAATAACTGTGGTTGTGTAAAATCAGATACTATTGATATTTTACTTGGCAGCATCTTAAGCACTTGATGACAAGCTGCCCTTTCTAATCAGTACTTACTATGTTGTATTTTACAGGAAATAATGATTGAGGAACATATAAGCAACCTAGAAACCTTACAGAAATTGTATGATTATCCCTGTATTTGTACTGAATTTAATTTACCTCATACTTATTCTAAATCACAAATTATGGAATAAATAAAAATATGAAAAGCACAACCAAAGAGTTAACAAATAAATACATTTACTTCCTATGTTAGAAATGTTTATGTAAACTATTATTTCTCTAAGGTAGGTAAGTAAACAGATGAATAACTAGATACATCGGATCTTTTAGAAACAAGCATTTTTGGATATAAACTAAAACAGGCACGAGAGAAGAATGTTATCAAATCATAAGTAGCTGTTTGTGGCAGGCAGGTTATGATCCTAGCACTTGGGAAGAAGGGACAGGAGGTCACGATTTCAAGGCCAGCCTGGGCTACATGGTGACAGACCAAACCAACTAAAGCAACCAAACAAAAAAATCCCCACAGGTTTTTACTTTAAGAAAAGAATTACTGTATCAAATACCATCCATAAATTATTGTGCCAAATTCACAATCTATTTACTCTTCAAAATTAGCAACCTATCATTATCAATGATAAGCTGCAAAAAATTAGTGTTTATGTATGAATCTATCACACAATTTAAGGTCTCTACAGTAAGTACAACCTAATTGTGAATATAAACTATATATAATTTCTTTGCTAAACTTTCTGTTACATATGCATTCAGTGATATGAAATTGTATATTGTGCTTTCATACCTGAAAATATACAAGGAAGCAGTCAAGTTTTCGTTTACTGGAACCTCTGTCAAAGTACTGGCCACAGGTATCCAAAATAGTGCATACTAGTCTAATTCTAAAGAGATGCTCAGGAGGGTCCAGGGAACTTGGAGACCCATCAGGGTTGACACCAAATGAAGTAAAAGAATAAAGAGTTCTGAAAATAACAGCTGATTCGACCATTCTGTAATTATAAAGTTCTCCTAAGAACTTGGCACTACTGATACGCCTCTGGTTAAATTTAGGTTGATTAACCTGAAAAACAAAACAAAAAACACCCCACAGGTTTTCACTGAAGAGTAGCAATAAAACTGGCAGGATTAATTCTAATGTAAGAGTACCAACTAGTCAAAGAGCATCTGTCAGAGAAATGATGATACTTTCTTTACTCCTTTTCTAATAATGTGGCTATTTCTAATTAGCCTGTCATTTTCTAAGAAATGGTTATCTTTAAAATGCCTTAATAAAAAGAACATGTTAGTTATTAAGTTAAATATTAAGCTATCATTAAGTGAGCTTTTTCTAAATAGTTACAATGTAAGTCTTCCTATCAGCCCACCTAAGCCATTTTCTTAGTAAACTATAAATCAAAAAACATTACATAACTAGTTATATAACATTACGAGGAAAGTACTTAGAGAACATTCCTATAATTATCAAATATTTATAATTTAAATATAATATAATAAGCTCATAGTTTCCTATAAGTTGACTCTCAATAATAAATTAAAAATAATAATAATTCAGTATAATCTAACAAAATAAACTTAAAACTTCTGAAAAAGAATTTAAAAAGTACTAATGATTGTTTGAAGTTGCAGCAGGAAATTTGATATACAAGTTTACTCATAAGTAACTCCCAAGAAACTGCAAGTGATTTAATATAAGAAAGGAACAGGGTTTTTTTGTTGTTGTTGCTGCTTTTTAAGACAGTTTCTCTACAACCTTACCTATTCTAGAACTCCCTCTGTAGACCAGGATGGTCTCAAATTTACAGAGATCTGTTTGCCTCTAACTCCTTACTGCTGGGATTAAAGGTGTGTACCACTACTGCCCAGCTCAAATTAATATTTTTCAATCGTAGGACTTAAAGACTTTTACATTCTCCACAAGCTCTAACTGGGTATAACTATAAAGGAAATCTGTTACCTCCATTCCCAATCGAATATCTTCGAGTACGCCATCCACAACATGGATCCCAACATCCTCCTGGTAGAGAACTAGCCCTGCTAGGAGGTTGGCTACACAGTGAATACTGTTGTATTTCACGTTCCAGATGTTTATCATACAACAAATAACATAGTCTTTTACTTCTTGGTCCTGCCAGGGCAACTTTCGCATCTGTCTCAAAACCTACATGAAGAAAGTGTTGTTTAAATTATTAAGCACATAAAATAATCCAGGAACTCTAGTCCTATTATTGTGCAGACACAGAAATTTTAAAATCTGAAATACTTTAGTAGGCTCAGTTTTCTTACATTTCAAAGAGGTAAAATGAGATTTATTATTATTTCTACTCTTTAGACCTTTCCATAATGTCTACAATACTTCACAAAAATGTCCTACAGTATTTGGGTCATAGAGTCAAATGAAAGCTGATGGATGAGATGATTCAGTAGGTAATTACAAGGCACATACACACAAAGAATATACAGAGTGTAATAAAAAATAAGCGAACAGTACAGAGTCAAAGACTAAGCTCGATGAAAGAAAAAAAGTCATGGTTTACCAAAATTAGTATATATGATTTGACATAAATAATCTTACTTAAAATCTATTTCTAACAAATATACCCACATTCAGACCAATGAAACAAAAAAGATGGCAAGAAACAACCTGCCCAATCAGAGACACTGAACCTTTGACAAAAACAATCAGTGGAGAGCAAAACCAAACAAGACAGCCTCGTCAGCAAGTCGTACTGGAAAACTGGCTATCCACAAGGGAAAGAAGGAAACTAGATCTATTCCTCTCGCTACAGAAAAATCAATTCAAATGGATCAGACCTTAATGGAAGACCTGAAACTCTGAAAGTGCCAAAGGACAACAGAAGAAACATGTCAAGCCCAGGAAAGACCTCTTCAAAGAACTTAAGAAATAATTCCAAAAATTAACAAAGGAGTTGGTAAGAAGTTAAAAAGCTTCTGCACAGAGGGGAAAAAAAATCACCAGAGTAAAGAGATACAGAGAATGGGAATGAATTATTGCTATTTAGCTAAATACTGGCAATATCTTCTAATCAACAAACTAATTACCAGGGAAAAATATAAATGGTAATACGTAAAATAGAGTCCAAAATCCTAAGCCACTGAAGAAAGACAAGAGTCCATGTCATCATAATCATAATTGCTATCAACAAGAAAACAAATGCCAACCAATTCTGATAACAATGTGTGAAGAGTCAGTGGTGGTGGCACACCCCTTTAATCACAACACTCACGAGGCACACACAGGTGGGTCTTTGGGTTCAAGGCAGCTTGGCCTACATAGAAAGTTCCAGGACAGTCAGGGCTATATACAGAGAGAGAGAGAGAGAGAGAGAGAGAGAGAGAGAGAGAGAGAGAGAGAGAGAGACCCTGTCGCCAAAAAAAGGAGGGCGGAGGGAGAGAAAGAACAGAAAGAGAGGAGGAGGAGGAGGGAGAGGATGAAGAAGAGAAAGAGGAGGAAGAAGAGAAACCCGCATCACAACTGGTAAGAATATTAACTAGTACAGCTACTATGAAAGTCAGTGTGGATATTCTTCAAGAAAGTTAATAACAGAACTGCCATACTACATGACAAACCATACCACTTTGGGTATTCTAACTCACTGTAGCATAGATACCGGAACATCCATGTTTACTGGTACATTTTTAAAAATAGTTCAGTTATGGGAATCAATAAAGATGTTCATCAACAGAGGATGAATAAAGAAAACATGGTGCACAGTGGAATATTACTCAGCTATAAAGAAAAAATGAAATTATGAGACTTGTAGGGAAATAGAGCTACAGATCATTATGCTAAGCAAGGTAAGTCATGCTCAGATACGTATCACAAGTTCTCTTTCACGTGGGCTCTAAATTTAAGTGTGTGTGTGTGCGCGCGCGCGCGCCTGTGTGTAAGAACAGAGAAAACTTGAGGACAAAGAGATACAATGAAGGGGAAAGGTGGACTAAAGAGGTAAAGGAATGTGTGTGCTATGAGCGCAGAGGGAGGGCAAGCAGAGGGCAGAGGGCAACAAGAGAAGGATATCAAAGGGTAGGGGTTGGGAAGGTGTAATGACACATTATGTAAGAGAAAGCCATAGCAACATCCACTGTGAGATTGTCCTTTCATGTGTCCCCGCTTTCTAGAATCATCCTCCAAGCACCACGCCTGCTCTCCTTACCACTCTGGAAATGCCATTGCTCTACCACTACAGTTGCTTTCAGTGCTTTCCAAACTTTTACCCTGCTCTAAAACTGCTTTAATCAACCCTGAAGACAGCGTCCCTTTTCACAGGTCACTGTCATTCTTGTCACCTTCTACCACAGACAGAAAGAGTTCTGATGGTTCTTAGCCTTTTCTGAAAATCACCCTGTTGTTATCCTTCCCAGAAAAATAGAAATAGATATCCAAAATGATAAATTTCAGGGGAATCATGAACCTGTTCCCTGCCTAGCATGCACAAGGTCCAGGTTATCCCCAACTCCCCCACAAACACCAAAAACAAAAACACAAAAAAGAGTAACAATAAAAAAGATTAAAATAAGTTTCAAATACATATAACATTAAAATTAAAATTAGAAGTGAAACAATATAATAATAAAAAGTTATAAAAGTACACAATACATATCTCTAAGATTCCTTAGCATACATCCCATGACTTGAGCAATATCCCTCACTCCTAATGAACGCAGAGCTAACCTGTCCTGTCCTGGAGTGCATGAGGGCAGCACCATCACTAACCTCACGGTGACTATGACTATATGACTATGACTATATGACTATGACTGGACGATGCGAGTCAGACTTTACCTTTTCCGTCGTGACCTTAGAGAGATCCTTGTACAGAAGCTTGCGGACATACTCCTGAAGAGGAGGGCGTTTCTTTCTCACGGTCTTTTCGGCGGGCGGTGGGTTGCAGTAATAATATGCATTTTCTACCATTGTAACATATCGTGCATCAAGATGCATTGCTTGTTTCTTTCTCATCATTTGCTCCTAAAAGAAAATGTCTACATTAACCAAAACATTTCAAAATGCATGCAGGAAAAACTTACCTGCTCTGAAAAGCAACAGCATGGAAGCTGAGCAACACTAAGTTCTAAGACCTAGGGAGCTACTAGTTTCCTTGTCTGTAGAGACGTTCCTGATTAAATGGTGTAATACTGGATGGTATCAACTCTAAGAAGGAATTATTATCAGTTACACACAGAACAGCTCAAGTCAGAGTTGGATCCTCATTTAATTCTTATTCCTTAATTCCACGTATACATTTGAGCCTTGTGCTCCTTAGGGATAATAGAGGTTGGAATAGTTATAAATCAAGTCACATTTGTAGCAGGACTTTTTGAATATTTTATGGGCTATGACCTAAGGCCATTAGTAATAAACTAATACATTCTAAAAATTGTAGTAGCACAATAGTTTACATGCCGAGAAGTTAAATGATCACCCCCTGCCCAGTCTTTTCTTTTTGTCTTGACTCTTACCACTGAAAACAGAAGTTAAGCTAGAGAACTCTAGAATGAGTGCATTTTGGCTTCATTTGATGGGCATCACATGAATAATTTCTGCTAAGAAATCACACAAATCCATGCGTCTTCATTTCAAATCTCACCAGTAAATTACTCGGCCTCAAAACTAGACTATAAAATAAGATAGATAAATGTCACAACCAAGACATGTATTGCTTGATTGCGTAATCTACTTAACTAAGTACCTTAGTGTCTCACTGCAGTGAAGAGATACCATGACCAAGGCAACTTTTGTAAGGGACATGTTCAGAGGTTCAAGTCCTCTATCATAAAGGTGGGAGCATGGCAGTATCTAGGCTTGTTCTGAAGGCAAATAAGAGAAGACTTGACTACCAGGCAAAGAAGAGGAGGGTCTTAAAGCCCACTCACACAGTGACATACTTCCTCCAACAAAGCCATACCACCTAATAGTGCCTCTCCCTGGGCCAAGTATATTCAAACCACCAATCACTACCCCCTGGTCCCCATAGGCTTATTCAAGCACATGAGTCTACAGGAACCACACCTAGCCATTGTGTAATGAAAAATGCATTTAGTCCAAATTCAAAAGTCCCCATGAGTCTAAAGTAGTCTCAACAATGTAACAATCTCAACAATGTTAAGATTCAAAGTTCAAAGTCTCTTCTAGATTCATCCAGTCACTTAACTGTAATCCCCTATAAAATCAAAATCAAAGAACAGATCATGTATCTCCAATATCACAGGACATATATTTACCATTCCAAAACGTCACAGTGAGGAAATATTGGATCAAAGCAAGACCAAAACCTGGCAAACTCTAAACTCTGAATCTCTGTGTCTGATGTAAAAGTTTTATCTTCAGATCTCCAAATCCTTTCATCTTTGTTGACAGCAACAACATTCTTTCTCTTGGGCTGGCTGTTAGCCGCTTTCCTCTGCAGGTATCCCACAGCCCTGACATTTCTAACATCTTAGGGTTTCCAATGCAACTTCAAGTTTACAGCTTCATGTTCACTGGGATCCACACATGATCTTCTGGGATCCTTCAAAGGGCCTGGCTCACTTCTCCAGCTCTGCCCTTGGTAGCACTCTAGGCTCTGGTTGACTCCACTTCACTGCTATTGCTGTTCTTGGTGATCATCCTGTGATACTGGAATCTCCAATTTGCTCGAGTCTTCAACTGCAACTAAGCTTCACCAATAGCCTCTCATAGGCTCTCTTCATGGTGCCAAGCCTCAACTCCTTTGCATGACCCCTTCAGTCCTGGGCCATCAACTGCAACTGAGGCTGCACCTTCACCAATGGCCTTCCATGGCCTCTCACAGTGCCAAACCGCAGCTGCTCTCATCACTCCTTCATGCCTTCAAAACCAGTACCACCTGGGTGATTCTTACACATTACCAAGTCCAGCTGCAGCCTGAGGTACAAACTTGGCTATCTCTGGAACATGGATTCTCTGTGCTCTCAGAAAACAATTCCCAGAAGATTTTACCTCAGTGATGCTCGCCTGTTCTTAATCACCACTAATTTCTTAGCTCCAGCTAACCAGCATCAATTGTCCCAGCAGTCCCTTCTATTCTCTAAAGCCAGAGCCACATGGCTGAAGCTGCCTGAGTTCTGCTGCTTGCTGGAGCTGGAACATGACCTTGAATTTAGAGATCTGCATGGCTCTGTCTCTTGAATGCTGGGATTAAAGACATGTACCACCACACCTGAACTTGCTATGTTCCAGGCTGGCCTTGAACTCAGAGACTTGCTTGCCCCTTTTTCCTGGGATTAAAAGAATGTACTACCATGCTGGGACCTAAGCTTTTCATGGCCACTATTCCTCAAGATCTGGATTAAAAGCCTGTGTCTTCCATTTCTGGACTGTAGTTCATTCCAGATTAAAAATTCACATGAAAACAATAACCAGGTAATAACACCTATTATGACATAACCATTTTCTTATTCAACTTCAAAAGAATAAACAGTTAAGTTCAGTTGGGTGGGATCTTGGCCCCAAATCACCACTTCCTTATTCTGTTTATCTCCTTGAACACAGGATTCAGCTCCATTCTACTCCCTGGTGTCCTTTTATCACTAGAATCATACATTTTGTATGATTATTCCTTTCTAAGCTTGCTCCTTTTCATCAAAACACTCTTCATGAGAGTGAATTTTAGTAACCACACAACAGAATTTATATGAAGCTGTTTTGAGATTTCCTTTGCTAATGCAATTAATCTAAATCTCTTCATTTTAGCCTCAGGCAGACTCTTAAGACAAAACCAAAAAGTAGCCACATTTGTCACATTATCACAAGAATGGGTATTAGGACACATATACCCTTCTCCTCTGAAACTGCTAGAGCAGGCTTCCACAGTTCAAATCACCCTCAGCAACAATGTCTTCCATATTCCTAGTAGGCTGGTCCACTAAGCCCCACTTAAAGAATTCTACTGCTTTCCAAATCCAAAGTCCCCAAATCCATTCTTCCAAACAAAAGCATGGCCAGGCCTATCACAGCAATATCCAACTCCTGGCACCAACTTCTGTCTTAGGATTTCATTGCTGTAAAGAGACACCATGACTACAACTTTGGTAAGGGACAACATTTAATTGGGGCTGGCTTACAAGTTCAGAGGTTCAGTCAATTATCATCAAGGTGGGAGCATGGCAGTGTCTAGGCAGGCATGACACTGGAGGGATGGAGAGTTCTACACCTTGTTCCAAAGGCAGCTAGGAGGGTCTCAAAGCCCACCTCTATAACGACACACTTTCTCCAACAAGGCCACACCTCCTAATAGTGTCACTCCCCGAGCCAAGTATATTCAAACCACCACACTAAATATTGGAGAAGGGGGTTTTGTAATAACAACACTGACACAATGATAGTTAGTGCCTAGAGGTTCCTAAAGCAGATCTGTCTCTCTAACTCATCAACTCCTTCTGTACATGCTGTCTTTACACCAAAGTCTGTAAGCAGGTGCTTAGATAGCATCAATAATATAACAATGCTTAATAAACTTGATGGCCATTCCAAAATCATAATCAGCTAAATATCTCTTCTAAATTAAAATTTTAATATTGTATTTTATGATTTTTCTCTAATCTTTAAAATCTATTTATTTTAAGATTATGTGTATATGGGTTTGCAATAGGCACATTATGTGTATGGCTATGGAGGTCGGAAGAAGATGTCAGCTCTCCTGCAGCTGGAGTTACAGGAGGTTGTGAGTCACCTAAAATATGTACCACTACACCACGTTCCAGCCCCACTTTATAACTTTTCATTATGAAACTTAATTTTATAATTTTTAGATTATACTTTATACATTAAAAATGGTAGGGACATAGCAAAAACAAAGATGGTCCCTACCTAATAGTACTGAGTAACTATTTAACTTGTTTTTAGGGGGTCATTTCATTCTCTTTTAATTAAAAAAAAATGTACGTGTATGTGTGCATGTCACAGTACATGTGTGTGGGCCACCGAACAAATTTATGGAGTTGGTTCTCTCTTTCCACCTTTGTGTGACTTCTGGGAATCAAGCTCAGGTTGTCAGGCTTGCAAAATTGAACTATATTGCCAGCTCATTAGTTCTTCTTTGAATTAACTGGCAACAAGGTGAAAACCCCCTATGGCTCTCCAGTATGGCGGTTCATTTGTGCAGGATGTTCTAGATTAGGCAGAGGAAAGGAAGACAGCCAACACTGACTAAAACTTTTAATCCTTGAAGGGAATCAAGACCCTCATCTTTTTACCAGGGTCTGCAGGTCCTTACCAAAAGCACACTGGTCCTCAGGTGTGATTCTGGAGATCTGAAGAGAAATCTTCCGCAGGTCTCCAGTAGAGTGCATGCCATTTCAATATGATGATGAGAGAAATCTGACAGAAGCATCTGAAATAATAAGAACAATGAAGACTACAGAGACACATCATTTCTAACAGAGAAAAAAAACAATATATGCATCTGTGCATAACAACTTGTAAGAGGAAACAAGTTGATTTTAAAAGTTTCACTGCTAAATGCCTTGCTCTCCATCAAATTTTTGCTTAAAAAATATATTTATAGTTTTTGCTTTCAGAAAAGGAAACTGATATCAAAGCCTTTTCTATATTAATTAGATATAATATATTTATTTTAACTATGTATGTATGTATGTATGTATGTGCATATATGTGAATGGCTTACTTTAAATGTAAATGGATTCAACTCATCAATACAAAAAATATATATATATAGACTAGCTTATTATGGTCCCTACCTAACAGCAACAACATCTAACTACTTGTCTGTTAAAAAAAAAAACAAAAAAAACAAAAACAAAAAACCAAAAAAACCATCACACTAACAAAGATACAGACTAAACTAAAGGACGGAAACAAATATATAAACCAAACAAAAGGTAAAAGCAAGCTGGCATAGCTATTCTTATATCTCACTGTAATTTCCTTTCTGTTGCTATAATAAAAGTCTGACCACATTTGGGGGAGCAAAGAGTTGATTTTACTTTTCAGATTATAATCCACTACTGAGGGAAGTCAGGGAAGGAACTCAAGCAGGATCCTGAGGCAGAAGCCATGGAAGGACACTGCTTGCTAGCTTGCTCATGGGCTCAAGTTTAACTAGCTGGGTGGTTTTTTGTTTGTTTGTTTGTTTTCTGAGACAGGGTTTCTCTGTATAGCCCTGGCTATCATAAAACTCACTCTGTAGACCAGGCTGGCCTCGAACTCAGAAATCCGCCTGCCTCTGCCTACCAAATGCTGGGATCAAAGACATGTACCACCACTGCCTGGCTTAACTAGCTTTCTTATACAGTCCAGGACTGCTTGCCCAGGGTACAGTGTTGTCCAGTGGGCTAGGTCGTGCTGTATCAATTACCAGTCAAGACAAGCCCTTACAGACATGCCCACAGACCAACGTGATCTGGGCAATCCCTTGAGACTTTCTTCTCATGTGACTCTAGATTACTTCAAGATAATTAAAATAAAATAGTTTACTTTTAAGAAAAAGTAGATTTCAAACCCAAAGTCAAAAGGAGATAAAGTAGGCAAGTACATAATAACAAAGTGAACAATTCACAAAAAAAGACAAAACCGGTTGTTGAGATAGGGGAGCAGATAGCTCAGCATGTAAAGAACTTGCAATAAGATGCAGAGTTCAGTTCCTTAGCACCAGTGTAAACGCTGCGAGGGCATGGTGGCTACTCGTACTCCAGTACTCAAGAGACTGAGAAAATCAATTCCCCAGGAAACCTGGTTAGCTAGACTAGCCAAATCAGTGAGTGCTAGTTTCAAGTGAGAGACCCTGTTTCAACTTACAAAGTAGAGATAAACAGAGGAAGACACCTGGCATCAACCTTGACCCTACACCACACACACACACACACACACACACACACACACACACACATGTAACAACAACAAAAACCAGAACTAAAGAGATAGCTTAGCAATTAAGAGCACTAGCTGTTCTTGCAGAGGACCGTCCTGAGTTTGACTCCCAATATCCATATAGTGGCTCACAGAAGATCTAATACCCTATTCTGACCTCTACAGGGACCAGGCACACACATGGTGGAGACATATATACAGGCAAAACATTCATACAATAAAAATAAATAAATAAAGGTATGAAATAAAACAAAAAAGATTCAACAATAGTGGATAAATATATACTGAATATTGGGAGTTCCCAATTTCATAACACAAACACTAATGGGTAAAAAAGATGACATAGTTCCTAATACAATAATGGGTGATTTCAAACTCCGTTCCTATCTTTAGGTAAGTCAGGCAAACTAATATCAAAAAGGATATTTAAGAGTTAAGTTAGAAGTCAGAAAAAAAAAAAAAAAAAAGCCAAAGAGTTAAACCATTTCTAAAAGGGATGGCAATCTAAAGCCATAAAGTGTTAAGGAACGTAAGTCATTTCTGTATCTTATCAGAACATAATGACATCAATTACACATGCACTTTTTTTTTTTTTTTTTTTTTTTTTTTTTTTGGTTTTTCGAGACAGGGTTTCTCTGTGTAGCCCTGGCTGTCCTGGAACTCACTTTGTAGACCAGGCTGGCCTCCAACTCAGAAATCCGCCTGCCTCTACCTCCCGAGTGCTGGGATTAAAGGCATGTTGCCACCACACCTGGCTTACACTTTTTTTTTTTTAATTTTAATTTTTTTGACACAGGGCTTCTCTATGTAGTCCCAACTGTTCTGGAGCTGGCAATGTAGAACAAGCTGCCTTGAATTCAGAAAGATCCTCCTGTCTCTGTCTCTGCCTTCCAGGTACTGGGATGAATGACATGAACTAAGGCCAGTCTTAAATGGTCAGCGGGTTACTGAAGAAACCAGGGAGGAAACGTCAATTCCTAAAATCAATTGAAAATGGAAGTCAAACTTATCAGAACTTTGGGGATACAGCTATGGCAGGTCTAAGAGGAAAGTTTACCAGTATGAGTGCTTACAAATAAAAAGTCAGAGATCTCAGAGCTAGAGATGACACAGTACTCCAAGCATTCCTGATCCTACTGGGAACTTGAGTTCAGTTCCCAGAACCCACACTGGGTGGCTCACAACAAGCTGTAAGTCCACTTTCAAGGATTCTAATGCCCTCTTCTAATCTCTGCAGGCACCTACACACAGGTATCAAGCACATATGGAGCGCACGTGTATGTACACACACACACATTAACCATTTTTAAAAAGTCAGAGATTTCAAATAAATAATCTAATGATGCACTTCAAAGCATAGGAAAAATACAAACAAGACAAACCCCAAAAGTATAAATAGCAAGAAATAAAGATCAGGGAAGAAGTTAATGAAATGGATGCTAAAAGAACATTATGTAGACTCAATAAAACAGAGTTAGCTTTTTAAAAATTAAGATTGATCAACAAATCAGAAGACATCTAAAGAAAAGAATGAGAAGGAAGACCCAAATTAATAGTATTAAAAATGAAACAGGAAGGGCTATAGTAATGGCTCAGGGGTTAAGAGTACTTGTTGGTCTTTCAGAGGATCTGGGTTGGGTTCCTAGCACCTACATGACGGTTCACAGCCATCTATAACTCCAGTCTCAGAAGATTTGACACTGACCCCTGTGGGCACCAGGTGATACACATACATGCAGGCAAAGCTTTCATATATGGAAAGTAAAATAAATAATTAAAATTAAAAAATAAATGAAAAGAGATTCTAGTAAAATCCAAAATATCATTAAGGGATACTTTGAAATTCATATTCCAAAAGAACCCAGAAAATATACAAGAAACAAATTCCTAGATATGTATCACATGCCAGAATAAAAATCTAGGACACAAACAACTTAAACAGACCCTCAGCCAAGGAAGACGACTCAAACAAAAAAGCCCAGGGGAGGATGGTTTCATTGCTAAATTTTACCACGTGTTTAAAGAAGAGCCAGTACCAACGCTCATGGAACTACTTCCTAAACAGAAGGACACCGCCACAACTCATTCTATAAACATGGAACTACTTCCTAAACAGAAGGACACCGCCACAACTCATTCTATAAACATGGAACTACTTCATAAACAGAAGGACACCGCCACAACTCATTCTATAAACATGGAACTACTTCATAAACAGAAGGACACCGCCACAACTCATTCTATAAACATGGAACTACTTCATAAACAGAAGGACACCACCACAACTCATTCTATAAAGCCAGTCTCATCTTGATACTAAAACTGGAAAAAGACACAACAAAAACCTGCATAGACCAACTTTCTCGATGAATATAGATATAAAAATTCTCAGTAAAACTGCAAATCAGACCAACAAGTTGGCTGTGTTTGGTAAATGCACTTGCTGAGAAGTAAAAAACCCATTCACAATAGCTTAACAACAACAAAACAATCTGGGGGCAGGAGGTAATCCCGTGAAGTGAACAACTTTTACAATTACAATCTGAACCATCCAAGAAAGAACTGAAGACTACACTGGGAGACAGAAGAGCTCGAGTGCTCAGGGACTGGCTGAACCATCACTGTGAAAGTTGTTGTGTTACGGGGAGCTGCATGATGGCTCAGCTGTTAGGAACACTTGGTCTTTACATGGGACTCCTAAGAGTGGGAGGAGCAGGGGCTGTCCCTGAAACTGATGCCGTTCTTTGGATCCTGTCTTAGTCAGGGTTTCTATTCCCGCACATCATGACCAAGAAGCACTTGGGGAGGAAAAGGTTTATTCAGCTCACACTTCCACATTGCTGCTCATCACCAAAGGAAGTCAGGACTGGAACTCAAGCAGGTCAGGAAGCAGGAGCTGATGCAGAGGCCATGGAGGGATGTTCTTTACTGGCTTGCTCAGCCTGCTCTCTTATAGAACCCAAGACTATCAGCCCAGAGATGGCACCACTCACAATGAACTCCCCCCACCCCCCGATCACTAATTGAGAAAATGCCCCACAACTGGATCTCCTGGAGGCATTTCCCCCACTGAAGCTCCTTTCTCTGTGATAACTGCAGCTGTGTCAAGTTGACACAAAGTACAGATCCCTTTCCCCTAACTGGGCTGTCATTCATGTCTAGCCTCAACAGGAGATGTGCTTAGTCCTATTGCAACTTGTTATGCCAAGGCAGGTTGACATCCCTGGGTAGCCTCCGTTTTTCATAGGAGAAAGGGAGGAGGGGTGGATGCAGGGAGGGGGTAAAAAGGAGTCTGGGAGAAGAGATAGGGGAAACTATGATCTGAATGTAAAGTAAGTAAAGAATACTTGTTGCTCTTCCAGAAGACCCAGGTTCAGTTTCTAACACCCACACAGTGGTTCACAACTATTAGTAACTCCAGTTCCAGGGGATTTGATACCCTCTTCTGACCCCTAAGGAATCAGGCACACAAGCAGTACACAGACATACATGCATGCAAAATACTCATATATAAAATGAAAAAAGTAAAAATGATTATATAGTTGAAAGCAATTAAAGAATAAAATGCAATTCCCAACAAAATCCCAATGATGTTCTTCATGGAATTATAAAAAATAATCTTAAAATCATATGGAAGCACAAAACACCTTAAATAATCAAAGCAATTATAAGCAGAAAGAACACTAGGCACCACAATCTCTGACCTCAAACTATGCTACAGAAACACAGTAAGAAACACCATGGTACCAACATAAAAAGAAACACATAGAGCAATGGATTAGGACAGAGTCCCTAAAGTAACACCTCCTACCCCACATACACTCACCTAATCTTTGATTACAGAGTCAAGAACATAAGTGAGAAAAAGAAATACTCTTCAAATGGCACCAGAACAACTGCACAGACAAATGTAAATCATGAAACATGGGGTCTGTGGAAAAAGCTCAGGGGTCAAATACTTTACCTCTAGAACCTTAATTTGCTTCCTTTCAGCTTGCTAGCTAGCCAATCTAGCCAAACGAATGGGTCCAGGTTCACTGAAAAGACTATCACAAAAAAAATGAGGTATGAGTCTGATAGAGGAAGACACCTAACATGAACCCTGGCCTTACACCACACACACACACACACACACACACACACACACACACACACTGAATCCATCTTTCATCCTACACAAAATCAATTTAAAATAAATCAAAGACCTTAGTGTTAGAGGAAACATGGGCAAACACTTCAACATATAGGCACAGTAAATAACTGAAAGGAACTCAAATTGCTTAGAAACCAGTCCTGAGAACTGACAACTGGGATCATACGATAGTAAAAAGCCTGAACAAAGGAAGCAAGCAGCAGAATGTACAGACAGCATACAGCATAAGAAAGAACCTGACAAGGAAGCAGTATCTACCATCCATAAAGAACCTCCAAAATTAAAAACGAAACAACCAGGCTGCAGCGATCGCTCAGTGGTTAAGAGCACTGGCTATTCTTTCAGAGGACCCAGGTTCAGTTCCCAGCATTAACATTGTAGCTCCCAACCATCTATAACTCTGGTTCCAAAGAACCAATGCCCCTTTTTGGCCTCTGATGGGACTACACACATGCAAACACATACAAAGAAAACAAAAGACAACAAATGCTGATTAGGAACTATGTAGAGAAGAACCTTTAGATAGAGCTGATAAAAATACAAACTTGTGCAGCCACTACGGAAGTCAGTATGGAAATGATTCAAGACACCAAAAACAACAACTGCCAAATAACCAACTATACTACTTCTAAGCATATGGCCAAAGGATATGCTACAGAAATACTTGAACATCCATGTTTATTGTTTAATTATTCACAATAGGCAAGATATGGGACTACTATAGTAATGATACACAACAAAACTTTATTTAGTTTTAAGAAAAATAAAATAATATTTATAGAAAAATGGAAAATTGTTAAGTGAGAAAAGAAAGACATGTTTTATATGATATGAAATCTACAATTACATGAGTGTGTGTGTGAGCACACGCACATGCAGTAAGAGGGCAATGAGGGAAAAGAATGAGGCCTAAAGACGGTAAGAAGAGAGCACATGGAAGCTGAGGGTGATTATCTGGAGAGAGGAAGGCACCTCTGAGAATAGGGAGGGTGGAGAAGACAGTGGGGAGGGTGAGAAGTATAATAATTTGTGTGTATGAAAATGCCGCAATAGGGCTGCAGAGATGGCTCAGTGATAAGAACACTGAGTGTTCTTCCAGAGGTCCTGAGTTCAACTCCCTGCAAATACATGGTGGCTCATAACCATCTATAATGGGATCTGATGCCCTCTTGTGGTGTGTCTGAAGACAGTTACAGTGTACTCACACACATAAAAATAAATACATCTTTAAAAAAAAAAGAGCAAAAAGTCAACCTTCAGATCTGAAGTATTTGTTGAAAATGGTAGAAAACATATGCAAATACAAAAACCCAAAATGGTATGAAAGCTGGGCTTAGTGGCATATGCCCTGTTATCTTAGTACCTAAAGCAAGAATAGGGTAGGCTTGAGAGAGACTTAAAAAAATGTTATGACAAAAATCTCTGCACATTAATCTATGTGTATAATGATGACCTTCTTTTTTTTTTTTTTTTTTTCTAAAGACTTATTTATTTATTATATGTAAGTACACTGTAGCTATCTTCAGACACCCCAGAAGAAGGGGTCAGATCTCACTATAGATGGTTGTGAGCCACCATGTGGTTGCTGGGAATTGAACTCAGGACCTCTGGAAGAGCAGTCAGTGCTCTTAACCACTGAGCCATCTCTCCAGCCCCAATGATGACCTTCTTAAAGCAAATCTTAGAAACAGAATTCTATGCCAGGAAACATGCATATTTCCTACAATTAGCTAATTAAAAAACCCTGATGATTTATTTATCCTACATGTATTGCCTGCATGCATGCTGTGTGAGGGTGTCAGATCCCCTGGAACTGGAGTTGCAGACAGTTGTGAACTGTCATGTGGGTGCCGGGAATTGAACCTGGGTCCTCTGGACGACCCAACTGAACTTGAGCCATCTTTGCAGCCTCCACATTAGTATATTTCAACAGTCTGTGACATGCTGCCTGAGGTTTGCCTGAGAGAGCCATCTTCTGCTGATAGCGCTCTTCCAAGACGTCCTAAGGAAGCCTAGGAGGCTTAACGCTCTCAACATTTACAGAGACTCTTAGTGTTTTAACTAAAATGCAATTTCAATGGAAAATTATTTTAGGGAAAAAAGATTTTAGAAAAAGAATAATTATTTAAAATGCATGTTTTTATCAATTCTGCTCTAACTTTACCACGTAAAATTAATGTTGCTATTTGGTTTCTAATTTAGCTTCATTGTGGACAGAGAACACAATGCGCAGGATTTCAGTTGCCAACCCACGAATAACTCCAGAGATGATTTTGGTGTCAAACATAATGTTAATTATAGAAAGGTTTGGTAAACTGTTCAACAAACTCTAATAGTCCATACTGCTGTTGCCTGTTCATTACTGGGATTATTTCTTCATGTCTTTTTAAGCTTGTTGGATACAGAATGCTTTCTTGTTAAGCCAGCCGGCCTTTCGGAAGGAGAGCGATTCCGCCAACATGCTTTCTGCCTCAGACTCTGAAAACGGTTTGATGAAACCAGTCTTTGTAAATAGTATTTATACAAATGTATTTCTCTGTCTTTTTATTTTAGCCTATTCTGTCTGTATCTCTAAGGACACAAAATTAACCAAGTATTGTGCTTATATATGGCTTTTACTTGATATATTTTGTCCCTTTACTTAATTACTGATATTCCTGAATTGATATCTACCATCCTAGCATTTGTTTTCTATTTTGGTAATGTATTTAATAATATTCCTTTTTACAAATTAACTTTGATTTAAATTAACCAACTATTAATCATTTCTGCAACTTATAAATAGAACTTAACGTTTTTCTACTAGGAACAATGCAGCAATTACCTTTAGACAATGCAGTGTATCATTTTTGGTGAACATCTTAAACTTGGTTAGCTCTCCAATAAAGCGGACAGTTTTGTTCTTTGTTTCAATGTTGATCTGGTCCTTTTTTCGAACCTATAAATTAAAAGACATTGCTTAGATAATTAACACATTGAAAACCTGTAAATAAGAACTACTTTAATGTTTTAATTCACTTCAAATATTTCAAATAAATTGGGTAAGATTTCTTGACTTCAAACTATTTTGAGGTAAACTTTGCCCATGTTGCCCACATTAGTTCTAGGAAGTGCTCTGCAAAGCTGCTCCGTGACCAAGTCATTTGGGGGATCAAAACATTTGTCAGGCTTGAATAAGCTCTCAAAGTAACCTAATTTAAATCAAGATTTCTCACATTTATTTAGTAATCCATGCCTTTTTAACATAATAGTAACTACTTTCAGATAACAGAACATCAGATTAGTATTTTAAGAACACACTTTAGGAAATGCTGCTTTAAAAAATATAAATGCTAAAAGCTTATTTAAGTGAAAATATTTTCAGGTATTGTTCTATATTATCAACTATGTCACATATTTAGTAGAATTCACTACACTGAAACATGCAATATATTCATTGTTTTTAGTATCAGAAATAATCATGTGTCAAAGCTCAAATCTTTTGCAAGTTTAAGTTCTACATTGATGTATATATTTAAGAAAAATCAAATATATTAAAATTTCATTAAAAGCAAAGCAGTATGCTACAGACAGACTGAGGTAAGTGTAGTTAGAGTTAACTGTAAGGTTATAGTTTCAGAAGAAATGCATATTACAGCCGAGAAATCTATTATGTAAACAATGATCATGAGATGGTAACATCTCCAATTAATTCAGTGTTCTTCCCAGAACATTACCTACTTATTTTGCCCATATTATAACATTCAGAAAGAGAAATGACAGCTGTGACTCTTCTAGTGTAGTAGGGAGAAGAAGAAGAGAAGGGGAAGGGGAAGAGGGGACAAGATCCCAGCAGTGTCAAGTGACTTGGCTATGGTGAGTACCAAGATTCATATTTCCCAACTAGTAACAGAAATTTACTTCCACAATATGATGGCATTCCAAGTTAAACAGAAGAAAGTCTAACCTCATGAGAAGACATATACTTCATGATCATTATCTTTACTGAACCAGACAGCTAAGCACTCAACGTAATCTGCTGACTTTCAGGCTTCTATTTTATGCAGCAAACAGAGCAGGTATTTAGACTTTTCAGAATTTTAGTGATGTTTGTTTGTTTGATTGTTTGGTGATTAAGGAAGGGTTTTACAATGCAGTCCTGGCTGACCTGAAGCTTCCTTCATAAACCCAGTAGCTTTAAACTTGCACCAATCCTCTGTCTCTGCCTCACTGCATGGGAGGATTCCAGGTGTGTGACAGCACCCCAGACTCTTTAGTGATGACTTTAAAATAAAACATGCTTAGTAAGACCCCAGAGCAAATTAGGGGGTCATTATTACTAAATCTACGTTAAGTATCAACAAAAGTATACTAAGCAAAATCACAAACATAATAGAAAACTTTACTATTTCCAGATAAACAATCTCTTTGTGATTGGAGACAAAGAGAAATGACAGCCAGAGCAGAACAAGTACATGTTGCATCTCTGTGCTCCCACCAGGCCCTACTAGCTGCTTTGAAATGTGTTACCTGCTATAGGTAACTTACTGTACTGTGGGACATCAAGAGTTATTCTTGTCACCCAACTGCACTCCACATACCTTATAGATATTCTCTTTGCATTTCTCCCCACCTTCACCCTTCCCAGTCTGGTAATCACTTTTTAAAAAAAGATTTATTTTTATTGTATGTGCATGTACAAGTGCCTGCAAGTATATATGTGTGTCTAGTGCTTGTGAAGGCCAGAAAAGCACGTGGGATCCCTTGGAACTGGAGCTATAGATGGTTTTAAGTCACCATGTGGGTGTTGGCAACCAAACTTAGGACCTTTGCAAGAGCCAGTACTCAACCACAGAGCCATCTCTCCAGCCCTAGCAATCACCATTTAACTCTCCATTTTTATGAGATCTATTGTTTCTACTTTTTCTTCCCTTCAAAACTCTGAGACTTCTAAAATGAAGACCTTTTATCTCCATTCCTGATGTTCATAAGAGAAGCTGAGAGCATTTAAAAGACTGTAGCTGGGGGAGAGGAGTCCACTTAGTTATACTAACTCCTTCCTCACTCGGTATTTTTCACTATCATTTCTTCAAAACTTAGAATCGGAGATATATCAAACAACTTATGCAAAACTACACTTGATCTTAGTCAATTGCTGAGAAGCAATATTTCTGTAAAACTAAATACAGATCAACAAAATGCATTTTTAGTGATTACTATTGTTAAGATTTTACTTACATTACCAATTATTCTTAACAAAAACACTGCTTCCAATCCAATATTTAAAGCTAGACAAAACTAAATTAATTACTTAGTGTGTATAAAGAGATCCACACATAAATCTTTAAAATGATTTTTTTTTTTTTTTGGTTTGGTTTTTCGAGACAGGGTTTCTCTGTGTAGCCTTGGCTGTCCTGGACCTCACTCTGTAGACCAGGCTGTTCTGGAACTCAGAAATCCGCCTGCCTCTGCCTCCGGAGTGCTGGGATTACAGGCATGCACCACCACGCCCAGCTCAAATCTTTTCTACAAACCTATTTTATGTTAACCTTGTAATCTGTTCTGAGTCTATAAAGAATATGCTTTAATGTAGGTATATCTGTATTCCCTCATTTGGTAGAATAATGGTCTCAGAAGGTGTCCCATCCACCTCCTGGGACAGGGAATGAGGGTGGAGACAAATCTGAACCCTTTAGGCACATACTGTGCCTCCAAGTTTCATTCATTTTTTATGTTGTATTGTACATAAAGTGCTATAATTGCAAATGTAAGTTTAAAATCACAGACACACAATAAAACACAGACATACTGCATAAACATATTTGTATTCCATTTATTTTGACCAATTGTTTTAGTTTGGCTTTGAATGTTTCTAGAAGCTTATGTGCTGAACATTGTGAAGAACTTTGGGGAGCAGGCACTAGGCGGGAGAGGTGGATCACTGGGTGTTTATATCTGGTCCCTGGTTTCGACTACCCATCCATTATGACATTTAAAAAAAGCCTCTACATCTTCCAGCCAACATGATGCTCTCTCCAAACATGGAGGCAAGCAATCATTGATTGAACTCTCCAGAACAACAAACAAAATATATCCTTCATCTCTTAAGTTATGTGAGGTATTTTGGTCAATTATGAAATGTTAATAAAGAAACACCAATAAAGAATTTTAATTTAAAACGTGTGGAAAGACCGTTTTTTAGAATCTCAGTAAAGATTATTTACTTAAAAGCTGCCCTCTCTATTAAGGAAGCAGACTCCGAGGTCCTTTGAAGGAAAAAGAATAATACTAGATAGAAACAAAATATTCCTCATAGTTGCACTATCTAAAGACAAAATTTTATGAAATTATTTTTGGTGACTATCACTTTGGCACCATGATCATCAGACCCCCTTAAAAGAAAAAAAAACAAAAAACAAAAAAACTATTGTTGGGCTTTGGGGTAATTATTTTGTCCTAGTACAGTTCACGATGTAAACAAAGCTTCGTAAAAAATTTCTCAGGCGTGTTCAATGTATGAATGTCTCTAACGATCTAGAAACATATTGCCAAAGTGTTTATCTAAATTCTTACCTGATTGAAGTATATAAGAATGTTGATTTCTCACTTCTATTAGCTTTATTGATCTGTCAAATTAGCAAATCCATTGTTTAACTAGAATTTCTTTGACTACATATAGTTTTATCAGCTTTACTTCTCAGCTGAGATTCTTAAGGGGGTAAATATGATCATACTGTGGCAATATATTGGACCTAGATAGAAGACAGAGACAGGGAAACCTGGTTAAAGAGCTATTGTCATACGAGCTGTGGACTATGAAAGACAGTGGCAGCAGGCATGGTGGAAGTGGCTAGAACCGAGTGCTTCAGAAGGCTGTGACAGGAGGAGCTGAGAACTTTACAGAGTGAATGAAGGGACTGTGACAGCTGAACAGAAATATACTGAATTATGAGAAAAATACAGAAGTACATTCAATGAAGCAAAAGATAAGGATGTTTTTAGAAAAAAATATTGAGTCTGTTTAGTAGAGACAATTGGTTTCTAAAAGGACAAGAAAACTATTATGCACTGGAGAGGCTCTAGCACGGCACATACATTTGGTGACTTAACGCTTTGGAAAAACAGGCATCAGTTGAAGCCATATAATGTGTTCCCACTTGAGACTCAGGACTGAGTGAGGAGTGGTAGTACACACCTGGGATCCTAGCACGTGGAAGTAGAATACAGAGGTCAATTCACAGCCAGCCTCTACTACAAGTATGAGTTTGAAGCTGGTCTCAACTACATGAATCCTGTCTTGAACAAACAAAAAGGTAGGGCAAAGACTAAGGGTACAAACCCAACTTAAAAAAAAGATTAAAGAAAATGAACTGGCAGCATACAGGGAAGAATATTCTAATAATATTTAGGCTAGGTACTGGGCGTACCTGGTTTATCTCACGTAATTCTAAAGACACATACTGCTTCAAAGAGCAAAATTATTCTCCTTGAATAGATGTTCCAGCACCTGCGTAACTAAGTCCAAGTCACAATGTCAACATGGTGGAGCCAGCATGATGTCCTCTAAAAAAAATAATCAGCAGAATCCAGTAGTTTAGAATCTACAAGAACACCAACTAATGAGTAATCATGACAACTTAGTGGTCTCTATCAAGGGTGTTGCTGTGAAGATTTTAGAAAAAAATTATATCCTAAAAAATTCCAATAAAAAGGAAAAACAAAAAAATAGGATATGGTAACACACGTTACCCCAAAATCCCAGAGCAAGGTCTTCCCTCTAAATTCAAGGTCATCTCCGCTACACAGTGAGCTGGAGGCTAGCCTGGGACACTACACAGTGAGCTGGAGGCTAGCCTGGGACACATGAATCCCTGTCTCCAAACAAGGAAATGAAAGATGAGTGTTGTAGGGTGTACTACGTTAACCAGATGTTACTATGTGGGTTTTAGAGCTGCTACTTTTTCGTTTGATATAGTACATCAAGCACAGTTAAAGTCTAACAGAACTAACTTACAACAGAAGGTTTGCAGAATAAGGTAGGAGAGATCCTGAGAGAGATGGAAAAATAATCAATTACCTCAACTAACTATTCTGAGAACAGTGGGCTCCGAAGATTGCAGCAGTATAAACTATGCCAATCCTTTCAACTTCCACTTCAATTTGCATGGTAAGAGAGAGATACATTCATAGAATGCTCTTAATTTTTAAGTTTTTCACCAAATGTACTAATCATACTTAGTCCAACAATTTGTGTTTTGCTTAATTCGGAGTTTGGTTGGTAAAGCAATGCAGACAATTGATATAGCATTTTCATAGTGCTCACTGGTGTAAAAGCTCCTCATTGGTACAAGGGATCAATTACACAGCCAGGAATATGGCTTCTGCTGTATCTATTCCTGAAGTAGCAGCATTTATCAAAGTGTGTTCTTTACGGGGTATATACTCATACTCCTTTAGGACAGTCACAGAGCACAGTTACCCTCACAAAGTTTTCTCAAGTTTTACATGAAAACAAAACTGTTAAGTTTTAATGAGCTCAGTGTTTCCCAAGTTCTCTAAACACAGAAAGCTTACCTGACTCACTACTGCTTATGAAAAATCTAAAACACTTAAGCAAAAATAGCCCAGGAAAATCTCAATCAACAAAGATAGTAACAAACACTTATTAAAAGAAGTAATTAGAGACCATTCTGTCCCTCATGTGATTTTCTTGCTCTGAATTCAAAGCACTCACACTACAGTAAGTCTACAATCATACAGGTATACAATCATAATTTATTATTTTCCGCTTGCTTTTTTATTTGTGTCTTATTTTTTGAGCTATATTGTGAGGTTATCTGCTGACTGGTGCAGTTGAGTGGTCACTGAACACAGTAAAGAATAGCTTTACTGGCCTTCCAAACAACTTACTCTAAAGTTTTGTAAACAGAACTTCAAGTTGTTCCATAGGCTAGCAATGTCCACGACCAGACTCTAGCAGTGTCATTACCACCTACCACCAAGTATTTGAAGGTCTGCAACCTTACTTCCATAAGGTGACTGGGTAAGTAAGCCAGGAGAGCCACTAACATAGTCCAGCTGTAAAACTGGAAAGGAAGGGAGCTACCTGATAAAGAGCTGCTGTTTACCAGCATGCTCTTTAAAGAACTTAACACTACCCAAGATAAAAACTGTGAAGGCAATTATCAATAAGTCACAGGCAACAGGAGAATTCATTGGTGCCTTAGAATTTAAGAAAGCTGTTACACTTTCGACTTTTGGAACTCGACATCTAAAGGGGCACTTATGGGCCAGCATACCCAACTGTCTTCCAGGCTAATTCTCTTTCTTCTGGGGTCAGCAGTAAGACCTTGGAGAATAATCTTTAATTCACGACAAGAAAAGGTACAATACCTACTGTGGGAGGACAAGACCGTAACAACAGCTCCCCTCCCAGCTGGAACAGCACTAGCAACTCTTTAAACTTTGTTAAGCATACCTACACTTTAAAATTTTTAAATTTCATAAATTCTCAACTGTTGTGTCACTATCAATGCTTATCAACAACATTATGCTCAAAGATTCCTCACTCGACTTATTAGAACATATAATTATTACAAAATAAATGCTTAAATACATACATGAAATCTGAAATCCCCCCTCAGCATGGAACAAAGATCCTCTGCTACATCAGACATGCAGGGGTGCAAGGTAGCAACCAATCTTGCATAAAATGGTAGCAAATCCAACCTGCAAAAGTTATATGTAATATGTGTAAAAAGAAAGACACACCAGAAATAATTCATTTTAAAACTTTAACTTTCTCAGATTTACTCGCATAGTAAATAATTTCTTAAAAAAAAAAATCAATCACCATTCAGATATGCCAAATTTATTGCCATTATGAAGTTCCTAAAAATTCAGTACGCCTTGTAAAAGTGGACTAATAACCTGGCATTTCCTAGTCTGTATTTCAACTAAGTGTGTAATTTTGATATATGAAATACTATGTGAAGAAAATGCATTCTGACATGACTTAAATTTTTAATTACATAATTGCTCAGTAACAAAATACTTACAAACCTAAAGCCAACCTCAATACTGCAAACCAGAATTCTTTCAAACTGCTGCCTGTATGTACCCAGGGGTAAGGCATTTGTAAATCTCAGTTTCTGAAGTAAGAAAGTAACCAAGAACTAAAAGTACTCATGAGATATTAACATAATGCCAAGAAGTCTGAGCAGACTTTGTTCATCACAAACCCATCCAGACCCTCCTTGCCCACGTGTCAGTGGCAATGTGCTCCACTCATGCTGCTGCCCCTCCCCCGACAGAGACTCTTTCCCGTCAGTGTGGATGCAGCTCCAGAATCCTGCTTACTTACTCTAATACTCCAGGCAGCCACTGCTGATGGGAATCAACACAAACTACAACTTATTTCCATTCCCATCACAGCTCATATCATACACACCTTGAGTATTCATCCATTCCACACACAGGCTGGGGAGGAGGAGCAGTAAAAGGAAACAAAGGCAGCTACACAGGCAACAGCAGGACCAACAGTGCAGAGATGGGAAGTAAACACTACAAACAGCACCAATACAAGCCATGCGTGCTAGCTGGACGCGCATAGAACACAGACAAATAACCCTACAGTTTATAACCATCCCCACATAGAGCCCTGTACCACTCACTAGGGTAGAAAAACAAATGGGTCATTATCACTAAAGGACTTCCTGTCATCACAGGCTGTAAATTAGATTTGGAATTAGAATTACTGACCCTTAGACAAAGGCTGGAGATGTGAGATTATGGGAAGGAAAAGTAAATTTAGGGCTAAAATCTTAAAAACTTCTTTTTTCTTTAACCCCCTATAATTTCTCTCAAAATATTTAAGTTTTAACATTTTGTTTTTAAACAAAACTTTTCCATGCATGATAAGAGTGTCCCTTAACCTCAGAATGTCTACTATTATAAAAAGGGAAGAGGACTGTCTATTCACAAGGTAGAAAAATAAGTTATAAACAAAAACACTATATTCTAAACAAAACCCGAAGGCCAGCGAGATGGCTCAGTGAATTAAAGTAGCTGCTGTCAAGCCAGGAAACCCAAATTCAAACCACGTGACCCACACAGTGGAGGGAAAGGACCAGTTCCCCTACACTGCTCTCTGACATTCATACACACACTGTGGCACATGTAAATACGTGCAATTTAAATTAAAAAAACCTTAATCATTAAAAGAAAGTAACACGGTAGGGCTAGTCCCTATCCTAATATACATACACATATATTATTCAACTTGTTAATAATGACAACCTCTCTATGAGATGGCTACTATAGTCACCATGTCTGAAATAATAAGACAGATTCAAGACTGTGGTAGCTATCTTCTCATATTTAAATAAATTTTAAAAATCATATTTTTAAAAATATTTGAAAGTGTTTTGAACATAAACATTTATCATCAAACTTTAGATATATTTAAAAATAATTTAAAGGTTTATCTGTTGGAAGTTAAGCATACAAAATAGACATGATGAGAGTCATATCATTCCATGATAAAATTACAATACTAAGGTATTCCTTAAGATTTCCTGGGTGTTGCTACTGATGTTAAAAAAAAATCCTGGAGGATTGGATAAATGGCTTTGTGGTTAAGAGTGCTTACTGTTCTTGCAGAGGACCCACATTTGGTCCCCAACACCACACACATACCTGTAACTCCAGATCCAAAGGACTTAATTCCCCTCTGACTTCAAATGGCTCATATACACAAGCAGTACACTCATACACACACACACACACACACACACACACACACACTTTGTATGTCAGATAGTTAACTTTCAACAGAGAAACCTTTAAAATATACTCAAGCATTTTTATCTATCTATCTGAAACAAATACATACTTTTATTAAAACACAACACAACACAATACAACACCCTGGAACAAATGAACTCTTTATTTTCTTATATTAACCAGATAGATTTATACTAGCCTGCATATTATAAATTGTCTCCAAAATAGTAGGTTCTTTGTTTTCCATCCACACTCATTTTAACAGCATGTGGTCTTTTCAATTAATAATCAATTGTTAAGCCAGGTGTGGTCGCGCACACCTTTAATCCCAGCACTTGGGAGGCAGAGGCAGGTGGATTTCTGAGTCAAGGCCAGCCTGGTCTACAAAGTGAGTTCCAGGACAGCCAGGGCTATACAGAGAAACCCTGTCTCGAAAAACCAAAAAAAAAAAAAAAAAAAAAAAAAAAAAAAGAATTGAGGTGGTTCAGTGCTTAAGAGCACTGGTTGCTCTTCTAGAGGACCAGGGTTTGGCCCCCAGTCATTTGGTTCTAGGGAATCCAACACTCACGTCTGACCTTTGAAGGCACCAGACACACATGGTGGAAACACATTCATGGTAGGCAAAAAATTACTCGTACACATAGATAAATCTAAAAAATCCAATGAACTAATTCGAATATGTGACTGTAAACTCATCGTCCATCCTGCTGACTCAAGCACTGGGGCTGCAGAGCAACAAGCCAGGCCTGGTTAAGGCTCTGTAAATCTACTTCTGAGATGATGTCAGGGCTAATCCGACTCTTCTGCTCCCTCCCTGCACACTGGCGTTCATCTACCTCACTTGAAACCTCGGCATTTCTCCTTCCTTTGGAGGAGAATACACTTGCCCCAACACTCACACTATATTCCTTCATTGTATGCAAGTCACTTCAATGAAACCCACTGACTATCCCAGTGAATTTGCAAATCCACCTTTCTCTCTGCCCCTTTCCCACCTCTTTTGTCCTGTAATCGTTTTTTAAAATGGAATTTAACAGTCAAGTGTGGTGGCACATGGCCATAATCCTGAGAGACAAAAGCACAAAGATTGCCCATGAGTCTGAAGCCAGGATGGTCGACATAGTAAGCTCCAGGCCAGGTAAGACCATATAGTGAGAGTCTGTCTCAAAAACAAAAACAAAAACAAACAAAAACAAAGCAAGGGGCTGGATGATGGCAGCATGGTTAGGAGCACTGGCTGCTCTTCCAGGGGACCTGAGTTCAATTCTCAGCACCCATATGGTGGCTTAAAACCATCTGTAACTCCAGTTCCAAGAGATCTGACACCCTCCTCTGGCTTTCACAGTATATAGATATACATGCAGGCAAAGCTCCCATATACACAAATTAAAGCAAAACAAAAAGAACCTTTAACATCATATATAATTTACTTATTGAAGTTAATTTTTATCTTGAAATCTTTCCCCCAGTGAAATGCTAAGTATGGAGATAGTTTGCCAACATTCTAAGGTAGTTCTTGGAACAAAGTTAGTAATCTGTATTCATAAGTGTTATATAAACAAATCTCATTCAAATGTACTCTAAGATGCATATTATCCCACCATATTAAAAAGTACCATCCCCCTCCTTTAAAAAAAAAATTCAGGGCTGGTGAGATGGCTCAGTGGGTAAGAGCACCCGACTGTTCTTCCGAGGGTCCGGAGTTCAAATCCCAGCAACCACATGGTGGCTCACAACCATCCGTGACGAGATCTGACTCCCTCTTCTGGAGTGTCTGAGGACAGCTACAGTGTAATTACATATAATCAATAAATAAATCTTTAAAAAAAAAAAAAAAAAAAAATTCAATCTCAGGGCCTCATCCGTATGTACTAATGGCTTTTTTACTCACTGAACCATCTTTCTAGCCCTCCAGTGGATGTTAAATATTTCAAACATATCAAACTATGAGATTACATATATATTATACATACACAAATATATATGCATACATATATGCACATAGGTAAAAAGAAACATTAAAGCCTTAAAATATATATACATATATATATATATGTATGTGCATATTTGTGTATTATATATGTATATACATGTATGTGTGTGTGTGTGTGTATATATATATACATATATATATATATATATATAGGCTTTAATGTTTCTTTTTCTAAATATCTGCCTGGATTTTTCTAAGACTCAGTCTTGAATTTATCTCATATTAAAAGTAGATCTTCCTATCTCAAAAGATCTATATTAAAGGTGGATCATTCCACTTCAAAGATGCAGATTAAAGTGGGTCTTCCCACTTGAAGTGATTTAATTAAGAAAAAAATTTTGGCCGGGCGGTGGTGGCGCACACCTTTAATCCCAGCACTTGGGAGGCAGAGGCAGGCGGATTTCTGAGTTCGAGGCCAGCCTGGTCTACAAACTGAGTGCCAGGACAGTCAGGGCTACACAGAGAAACCCTCTCAAAAAAAACCAAAAGAAAAAAAAAAAAAGAAAGAAAGAAAGAAAAAAATTTTGGTCTTGTTAATTGCAGGTGCAGTCAAGCTGACAACCCATAACAGCCATCCCAGTGTGTGCATGTGTTCTTTCTCCAACTGACTGAACCTACTTGGAGAGTTTTCCCGATCCAAACAAAAGTGATGGCATTACTCCCATCTTAAAGTGAGCAGTAACCCATAAGTAGGTGCTTTCGGCTGTGTTGCGGATCTTTAAACAGCTTAAGGACTCAAGAACAGTTTGTCTTTCACACTGTTTCAGGCAATTAGTAATCTTAATTTTTGTTTCATGTAGCAGTGAACTGCTCCATTTCCTCAAAGTACTCTACTCCTATAAAATGCATAACTCATAATGAATTTTACCCTGCTGTATGTTTAGTTCTGTGTCCATTCATTGCTTCACAAAATAAAATTCCTTACACTGTGAATAAGACAGTAAGTAAAATAGCTCTAGCTCACTGCCAGTCGTGGCTCTCTGGATTGTACATGATATTAGTAAAATGGCATGTATTGTTTAAGCTTACTGAAAGCAGACTCATATCCCAGACTCAAGCAGGTTTACTCCGAGTATCCTCCAAGACTCTCTGTTCTGAGGCAGGCTGCCTCTCTTGGCTCTATAATGGGGAAAAGAAATAGAGCATGCAGGCATAGGCACTTGTGCCCTGAGAACAACTAGAACAAGGATTATTTCCAATTGATGTTACTGTTATTTATTCCATTATTAAAAATGCCTGCAGTGTGCTAGGAGTAGTGGTGGCACAGGCCTTTAATCGAAGCACTTATGAGCCAGTTAGCTAGATCTTGGACACTTTGGAGGCAGCAGATCTCAGTATACACAGCAAGATTCCCATCTCAAAACAAAACAAAACTGTAGTGGAAACAAGCAGCGTAAATTGAGCAATGGGAAATTTATCCAGGAAGAGAAATTTAATCTGAAACTCCCGCTGACTGCCAGTTTCCCTGGTCCATTTTGTGGATACTTCTAAGTGTCCAGTTTGATGACATTATCTGTTACTATTTGCTCTTTAATTTAGAAGACTTACCTAAGAGGATACTCGGCTCTGTCTTGAGACTTGTGATCAGGAATTGACTGCCTTCTCTGGGCTTCTCTAGTAATTCTGCTGGATGTCTGTAAGCCCAGTATGATGATGCTGTCTTGGCTCTTCTCAGTGAGGCTACTCCAGTTGTCTCAGCCTACTTGACGACATTTGCTATTTATCTGCTGTTTCTATAAATCTACTACTTGCTAGCTATTGTTTTTTTGTTGTTGTTTTGTTTTGTTTTTTTCGAGACAGGGTTTCTCTGTGTAGCCCTGGCTGTCCTGGAACTCACTTTGTAGACCAGGCTGGCCTTGAACTCAGAAATCTGCCTGCCTCTGCCTCCCAAGTGCTGGGATTAAAGGCGTGCGCCACCATGTTTGGCCTTATTTTTTATTTAATAAGCTCATTCATTCAAAACAGAAAGCATGGCTATCATAAGTCACTCTTGGGACAATACAGTTTAGGACGCTTCTTTGTCTTTTCACCTAGGAATAGACATAAAGCCTAAGTGAGCTAAACTGCAAAATGTAGATAGCATCAACCATGTGATAGTTATTAAAATAGAAAACCAAGTATTTTAGTCAATTTACAGAGCACATTTTCCCTTTTCCCCCTTTCTCCCTCCTTCCTCTCTCTCCTCTCCATCCCTCCTTCTTCCATACCAGGGATTTGAATCTAGGACCTCATTTATACTAGGCAAATAACCCTGCTCTCATCTTGCTTCTTGGGACAATGTCTTACTAAGTTGCTAAGATTGTCCAAACTCTTCCCAGGCCATGGAGACCCTGAATTTGAGAGTTTTTTGATTCACTAATCTCTGAAACAGCTGGGATTATATAGCCCAAATGCCACGAGACCTGGCAAAGAGCAAACTTCTGCATCACAATACTGAGCAAAAAAATCTACTCAGTTTTCTGAAAAATAAATGAGAAATAATTTAAGATCCTTCTTCTCAAGGCTGAATTCTAAATATTCTGATAGTAATGATTACTTATTAACCAACAGTAAATAGTGAACAATGTAAAGACAATTCTCCTAAAACAATCAAACCTCAGCGCTCCTTCTAAGACTCACAGACTTACAGGCACCACTTGCAGTTAATGATCAGTATTCAGTCACTAAGCTCAAGACATACAAAGACCAAGAACTCACATGTGCTTGCTCCCGAGGAGAAAGTCTTCCTGTATTTTAATCCATTAGTGAGTTAGCCTTCTAAAAAATATGCCCCCTGTACTGGCTAGTCTTGTGTCAACTTGACACAGCTGGAGTTATCACAGAGAAGGAGCTTCAGCTGGGGAAATGCCTCCATGAGATCCAACTCTAAGGCATTTCCTCAATTAGTGATCAAGGGGGAAAGGCCCCTTGTGGGTGGGACCATCTCTGGGCTGGTAGTCTTGGTTCTATAAGAGAGCAGGCTGAGCAAGCCAGGTGAGGCAAGCCAGTAAAGAACATCCCTCCATGGCTTCTGTATCAGCTCCTGCTCCCTGACCTGAGTTCCAGTCCTGACTTCCTTTGTTGATGACAGCAATGTGGAAATGTAAGCTGAATAAACCCTTTCCTTCCCAACTGTTTCTTGGTCATGATGTTTGTGCAGGAATAGAAACCCTGACTAAAACACCCCCCTTCCCCTTTTTCTCCCTCAAAGGCAGAATCCTTCTGTATAGCTGGCCATAAATTTGCTAACTCTATAGGTGGAGCTATATATTAAACTCAAAAACCTTCTGTTTCAGCCTACCTCATTTTTTTATCTAAAAAAAACTGAAAAAAAATTTACTGTTGAACGCTATTAATTTTATCTCTTCTCAAAGCTGCTTTGGAAAACATTGAATATGAAAGAATACTGTTATAGCTCCATTTAAAAGGTGGAGGAGCTCTGAGTTGCAGAACATTTTCTTAGCATGTGTAAGACCCCAGATTTGATTCTTGGCACTGAAAAACAACAGCAGCAATTTTACCACAGAAAAAAATTACAACGGGGCAACAAGAAGGCCTAGTGGGAAATGGCATTTGTCACCAAGTCTGACAACTCAAGTGTGATCCCTGGAAGCCAGGGTGAAAGGAGGAACAACTCTCACAAGCTGTCCTATACCTTTCCATGGCCTACCTGGGTTACACATAAATACATAAATATGATTCCAAAGTGACAAAATATAATAAAAGACTGGGGTCATTTTCTCTGGAAACCACAACCAAGTCCCCTTCTATAGTGCTGACATTCTAAATAAAACAGCGCCACCACGTGGTATAGTTCACTAATAGAGGCAAGCAAAACGAAAACAGAAACAGATTCTTTCCGTTTTAAATTTAGTGAGGATAGAAACCCAATTTGAAAGTCTCATAAAAAAGATCAAAAACCAGCTGGGCCTTTAATCCTAACACGCATAGGCAGAGGTAGGTGGACCTTTGTGAGTTCAAGACCTGGTCTACATAGTGAGTTCCAGGACAGCCAAGGTTACAGAATGCCCTGTGTGGAAGAAACCCAGTGTGGTGCTTGATGTACTGACACGCCCTAACGAGATCCTGCACCTTTACCTCTCAGCACCTGGCCAACTTCATGAGGATTCAAAGGCACTAAAAGAACACACACGGCAGCAGTAATTAAAATAAGCAGAGATCTTTAAAGCACTTTCTTCCCTACGTCTCACCGTAAACTCAAAGCCTCGCTTGGGTAAGTGACCTAGGGATGATGAAATGCTGCAGAACTTGATCTGGATGGCAGACACATGCATACTTAAAGATTAAATATTTCATGTAAAAATTTCTATTTTCTCTCTGAATGTGGTGTGGCTATTACAAATACAACACCACCACTTCCAAATTTGCAAATTTTTACAGAAAGCACTCAAGTGCAGGTCCCTGCTAGGAAATGGGTGAATCTTGAAAACATTATGCTACAGGTAAGAAGTCAGGTATAAGGGGGTCAGGTGTTTCTACTTAAAAAGAATTGTCCAGTAGTCATTTTTTGTTTGTTTTCAATATGTCAGTCATATATATCTTTACATTTTTAATGATTTATTTATTTTTATTTCATGAGCATTGATGTTTTGCCTGTTCTGTTTGATACTGCAGTTACAGACAGTTGTGAGCTGCCATGTGGGCGCTGGGAATCGAATCTGGGTTCTCCAGAAGAGCAGACAATGCTCTTAACTGCTGAGCCATCTCTCCATCCCCCAAAGTTCTTATTTAAAAGGGAAAAGAAGGATAAAGGGCATTAAGAGTTCAGCATTTTCCTCACAAAATACACTGGAAATCAGTTAAGCTCACTACCAAGATCTACATATGCTCTATGGACTTCTATACTCATGGTCAGTAAGTAATTAGTAAACGAGCTACTCGTCACTACTGTCGCTAGCATACCTTCAGCCTGGTTATGTTAGATGAAAGGAATCCCAGCCACAGTAAGGAATAGACACTCTGTAAGGCTCCATCCTTAGGGAGGATGATGAACAAAGTGTTATAGAAAGGAGGAGCCGTTTAGGACAGGAGGCTGAAGCAGAGATATGCATGGATGGCTAAGGAAGCCAGGATTCTAAAGAGATAATAAAAACAACGTTCTTGCTTTTTCTCTTAAGCAAGTTCAAGCCTATACTATATGATCCAAACAGCTCAAAAAGTAACTTTTTACCCCTAATACTTCTTTCTCAGCCCAGAATAGTCTAACCATCTATACTAAACCCTACTCACTTGTGTTCCTTCCCTCTCCCTCCCTTTCTCTGTTTCTGTTTTTCTGTCTCTGTCTCTCTCTCTCTCTGTCTCTCTCTCACACACACCTTTTAAAGGGTACCAGGTATCTCTCTTATTCAAGAAATAATAAAAGTTTCCAGATGAATGGCAATGAGGAAGCTGAGCCATTAATGACAGGAAAAAGATGCACTGCCAGGAACCAAACCACCCTCTTCAGAGGCAGCCAAATTGTACAAGTATCATAGAAAAAATGATAAAGTCACCACATGTCAAAACTAAAAAATATCTAGATCCACACTCAAAGGCCAAAACACACTTAAAGTAACAGAATGAAATAACCTCAAAGAAATGAATTTTTTAAAAGGCCCAAATTTATAAGAGTAAGACAATATAATTAATGCCAGATCTAAAAGCTAGGGAGAGCTTTGGTAGGAAAAAGACCAAAACTAATAAACCACTAACTAATATAATCAAGAAGACAAAAGGAAGTACAAATATAGCTTTGTCAATCACAGGAAAAGGCTGGGAAGCCTGAAATGGTTAAATATGGTATATTCGTAAAGAGAAACACTGCGGTCTTCGAAGAATGAACAAGGGAAAGCTTTTCATACTGAGAAGAAAGACATACATAAGAGGTTGGAAGAACCTATATTTGTTTTTCTTGTATATGCAAAAGAAACCTGAGGATACAAGTAAGAATCAAGACAGTGGTTTTCCACGAGCAGTCATGGAAAGTGGGTGAATGGACGAGGGATACTTTTTTACTAAAAGACCCCTGGCACTTTGTTTTGAGAATGTAACTTATTTTTTAAATAGCATATAAAACCAGTTCAAATATTTTAAAACAAAGCATTTTGTTTTGGTTTGGTTTTCATTCTGAGACAGGATCTTGCCCTCTGACCCAAGGTAGTCTTAAGTTAACTGTATATCTGAGGTTAGCCTCAAACTTGGAGCAAACCTTCTGTCTCAGCCTCTCAAGTTCTAGGCTTAAAGGCTTATAAGCTACAAAACCCAGCAATGTACAGTTAGTTCAAAACCACGTCTTAGTATTAGAAATGTACAAAATCCAAACTCTTGTCCTGTCTCCTAAAAAGCTGATTGTTTTTACAGTCTGATGACAATACAGGCAGCAAGTCAACAACTGGAACATAATGAACCTGATTTCTTCCATGAAGACATGCCAGAAGGACCCTAAAGAGCATTACATTTACACAGGGAAATAAGAACAGCTGTTCTGCTTACAGCTACTGTACTAAGGCTTACAAGGTAAGTCACCATTCCCAATATATATATATATATATATATCTCATATGGTAGAAAAAACTCCAATCCCAGGGGTGAAGAAGACAGAGTATTTAGCAGGTCACTCTATAGAATCACTCTATACACACCAGGACTTTACAAGAGGAATTAAGATTGAATCTGAAAACAAACACAAACTGCATAAAAAAGGGCATTAAACATGTCATATAATTTTATCAACTTCTGATGTCAGGCATTGTGGTAAGTGCTAGAGATAAAGTAGCAAATACGGCCTCCTCCTGCAGCTTACAATATACAACAACACAGTATCCTTCATATATAGGCAGGATTTCAAGATAGGGATTGTGCTGTGCTACGGCTTGAGGCCACGTTCTTTCCAGTCTCTGTACACAGACTGCTGTCTCCCTAGACTTGCTTCCTGCTCATCCTTGTATAGAATCCTTGGCATTCCAACTACACAACTCTTGTTTCATAGAGCCTTCTCTAGTTAGTTGCCCCAGACTAAATCTTCAAATTCCACTTGTTCTCTACTTCAAAGGCTTTTCTCTTCTTCCTGTTTTTTTTTTTTTTTTTTTTTTTTTTTTGGTTTGGTTTGGGTTTTTGAGACAGGGTTCCTCTATATAGCCCTGGCTGTCCTGGAACTCACTTTGTAGACCAGGCTGGCCTCGAACTCAGAAATCTGCCTGCCCCTGCCTTCCGAGTGCTGGGATTAAAGGCGTGCGCCCCCACGCCCGGCTTTCTTTTCTTCTTGGTGATGAAGCTAAGAATTATCCATCCATCTTCCCTGTACATTTTAAGCTCTATACACATACAAAAATGAAATCAATGTGTTAACTATTATATTGTATCTTTTGTAATAGTTACAACATATAGCTGACCACTAATTAATTATTTAATGATTAGATTTTAGAATATACTTTCATCTTTCAATGTTTAAGTAACCAACTTAAACTATTATATTAAACATTTAAGGTAATATTAGACAATGAAGTCCAGTTCTCAGAGTTTAAGATGTGACACAATGTTTTAAAAAAAGGTTTTGAGACGGGAGTTTAGTATCTCAGGCCTGGACAGTCTAAGCATCTGCGGATGATCCTAACTTCTGCTCCTCCAGGCTTTTTCTCTCTCAAGTGCTGGGATTACAAGCTTATAGCACCATGCCCAGTTTTCTTTCTTTCATATTTTTTTCTTTCCTCTAAACCAGTGGCTCTCAGCCTTCCTAATGCTGTGGCCCTTTAACACAGTTCCTCGTGTTGTGATGTTCCCCAACCAGAAAATTATTTTCATTGCAACTTCCTAAGTGTAGTTTTGCTACTGTTGTGAATCATAATGTAAATATCTATTTTTGGATAGTCTTAGGCAACCCCTGTGAAAAGGTCATTAGACCCTTAAAGGAGTTTCCACCCACAGGTTAAGAATGCTACTCTAAACTCATAAGTGCCCCCTATTTTCAAGTCTGCGTTTCTAACAGAACTGAACTACTGTAACTTTCTACCCAGGGTTTTACAGATAAATTTAGTTCTAAAAGAACAGACAATAGAACTTGGGAGTCAGCTCACTTGGTAAAGTGCCTGCTGCACAAACATGAACTTGAGCCTCACCCTCTGCACTCAGGTAAATAAATGGGTGCTTAAGGATCTTTTTCTTTCTCAGATTTGGGTGGAGGCATCAGAATACTGAAAAAGAAGTTGGTCTTTTATAGGTAAACCACATTACAGCATGGTTTCTTTTGTTAAATAACATTTTTATTTTGTACACTAACTTACTGTTATATTATAAAAATAAGTCTAAATAATTATTGATACACACCTTCAAACAAAAACACATGAAGAAAGCATAAAAGCAAGCATTCCTTCCTATAAGGTAAAATCACCTGAAAATTAGTTCAAGTGGGTTGGCACGAGAACTTTAATGGAAAAGGTATTTGTCCCCAAGTTCAATCCCCAGGACCTATATAGTAGAAGGAGAAAACCAACTCTCTGGTTGTCTTCTGATTGCTACATGGGCACTGTACCAAGCATGTGAATGTGGACACGTACACCCAAACACAAAATAGATCAGGAATATGAAATTATATATGTATATAGATTTTTAAAGCAATCCAAGACATTGGGGGAGAATAGTTGCATTTTCTTCAATTCAAGGTGTATATATTATCTCTATTTTCATTTGTATGAAAGCAGAACCTCAAGTAAAGCCTTAATATTTGACATTTTTCTCTTACTTATACATAAGTAATGGTACAAAATCAGTAGCACCTTAGATTTGATAAAAGTATATGACTTCAAATGTTATGGCCGTAGACAACATAAAGTCATCTTTCTAAATTATATCATCTCACTGTATTAGTATTCCTTCTCTCTCCACCTATTAAAATTGAAATAAAAATGTTCATATTTACACGGCTGAGAAAGATTTTAAAGAGTGGCTAGAGAGAGAGCTCAGAGGTTAACAGCATTGGTTAAGGACATGGGTTCGATTCCTTGCACCCATCTAAGGCAGCTCAGCACTATGTCCAACTCCAGTTCCAAGAGATCCAACTGCCTCTCAGGCCCAGATGGGCAGCAGAGGCACATATAATACAGCTATATACATGCCATCAAAATGCCCATAACCCATAATAAAGATAAAAGTTGGGGCTGGTGAGATGGCTCAGTGGGTTAGAGCACCCGACTGCTCTTCAGAAGGTGCAGAGTTCAAATCCCAGCAACCACATGGTGGCTCATAACCATCCGTAACAAGATCTGACCCCCTCTTCTGGAGTGTCTGAAGACAGCTACAATGTACTTACATATAATAAATAAATAAATAAATCTTTAAAAAAAAAAGATAAAAGTTTAAGTAAAGATTTGATTTCACTGAAAAACTTTTAGCAGTACTAAAGTAGCTCTACTCTATGTATCAATGAACTAGAAAATCTTCAATAAAATTCTTATCTTTTTTGGAAGCAAGAACCAATCTTAACCATACTGTAAACTATCATTTCAGATTTATTTATTTTATTCGATTCAACATGCATGAGTATTTTGAGTACATGTATGTATATGTACCACATGTATACCTAGTGCCCACCAATGTCATGGCACAATAAAGCATTAGATTAAGTCCACTGAAACTGGAGTTACAGACATTATAAGCTACCATACATGTAACTGCTGGGAATCAAACCTGGGTCCCCCTCTGAAGAACAAGTCCTTATAACCACTGAATTATCGCAAGTCCCAACAAACTTGGTAATTTTTACTGAGCAGGAATGAGCAGGCACAGCGGCCATGCCCATAATTTTACTGTTGAGAAGTTTAAAGCAGGAAAAACCCAACTTTGAGGCAGACTGGGTCATATAGAGTTCCAAGGCTAGCCTCAATATTTAAGATGTTTCATAAAAGAATAATCCAATCACAAAAATGGACTTCCTTCAGATCTAGGTAAAAGTCTGAATAGTTCTAAAAGGTACAGGTAGAGATTTTTAATTACAATAACAGCATCCAAATTCTCTGTGTTATGTAACTGAGTATCTTGAGTTACTAACAACACCATCATTAATGTAGCTTTCAATTTTGGTGAGTGAAATGTCTATGCAGGATATCTCTTCTCTAACATTATAGCTCAAACAACAGGAAAATTTTCATTTACGCTTAAGAGTTACATATACTAACACTTACCATCATATCTATACAAAATATAAACTTTTCCAAAAAAACTTTACAAATTTTATTTTATTTTCCTCTCAGAGGGGAAAAATATAAACCAATTAACCAATTGCTTCTAGCCATTAATAAGTTTATTATTTCAAGGATTTCTGTTGTTTTATTTTTCTATTTGTTTGTTCTTTGAGCCAGGCTCTCTCTTCATAGCCCTGGCTGTCCTGGATATTACTACATAGACCAAGCTGGCCTTGAACTGAACTCCACACTTCTGCCTCCTTACAGCCTGGCAGTCTGACTCAGCCTCGGGGTGCCAAGATTAAAGATGGGTCTCACCACACCTGGCCACTTTCTTTTTTTTCCTTTGTTTTGTTTCATCTTATTTTCACATTTTGAGAAAGGCCCTCACTGGAGAGGCCTGGTTGGTCTGGAGCTCGCTCTATAGGCCAGGCTAGTCTTAAGCTCATAGGGACTGAGAGAAGGGCCAGTGCCTCGGCCCGAGCGCGCTCAGGTTACGGCGTGTGTATACCACTGATCCCAGCCTGCTTGGCTTGCTGAGGTAAGAGTCTCCCTGCACAGACAGCCTAGGCTTCTTCTAATGCTTACTCCACCTGCTTCAGCCTCCTCTGAGGGTTGGAATTACAGCACGGAGCACCACACAGCAAGCGATTTTTATTATTAAATATTTTATCTTAAAATAGCATGTAAATACTAGAAGAAATACTTCCATCAGGACAAAACAAGACAAAAATTAATAAGGTCCTAGAAAATATGCTAATGATAATGCCTGTTGAGCTAATAAAACTAAGTCAAGCGGTCATTTTAAAGAAATAACTCAGTAAAAATGTTAATCTTACATTACTACAGATTACTATTCCAAATACTGACCTCTGCCTAGGAACTATGAAGAGTGCCCGCACCAACTTCTTCCTGTTTGCCTTTGTGTTCATGTTCATGCAAAAATCCATGGCTGCCTAAAGGGGAAAAAAAAATTTCTTAAAAAAGAAAAAAATCCTTAACTTAGCTACTAAAAGTATCTAATGTTTTAACTCTTCTTAAATACCCCAAAACAATTTTAAGACACAAAAGTACATCCCAAACTATAACATTAAGCCTACAAGTCTTTTCTCTAGATAAGTCAAAATATACATTTCCTACTTTTTAAAAAATGCAACTCTGTGTTGAGAACAGAACTTAAAGGTAGCTTTCAAACCTACCATGAGTATTTGGCAAGTAACTTTAAATCCAATCTACATCTGAAACAAATAAACAAGTGCTAGGATAAGGAGTCTGTGCTACAATCCAGCAGCAGAATGCTTGCTTAGTATGTGTGAGGCCCTGAGTCACATCAGGAATACTTAGCCTAAGTAAAGAGAGCTACTAGTTCTAATAAGGACAACCAAAACACAGTATTTAGGAACTAAAATATAACTAGTATTTCATCAAAGTCTTAGATCTAATAAAAACATAAAAAGAAAAACAAGAAAAGATTTACAGTCTAGAAAGTTCCTAGAAAACAGAAACATTAGTGTAGCTGCTACAGTTGCCCCTGCTTATCCACAAGAGACTGGTTCCAGAAATCTCCCAGAATATGTAAATTTACAGGTGCTCAAATTGTTTATGTAAAATAGCAGTTTTTGCATATAACTTAGGTACATCTTCCCATATACTTTAAGTCATCTCTAGATTCCCGACAGTAACACGGTAATTTATAATTTATGCATGCTTTATAAATAGGCCTAAGTAATGATAACCTAAACAGAAAGTGTGTATATGTTTAGGACAGATGCAGTTTCTTCCCAAAAAATATTTACTACTCTTAAGCTCTCACCTCTCTCATTCTTATCTCTAGCTCTCCCCCGCCCCCTCTTCTCTCCTCATGGCCATAGCTGGCTCCTCTCTTTCTTTTACCTTCTCTGCCTTCCTACAGTAAAGCTCTAAAACCATATATGTATTACTATATGTGGTTGGTGGAATCCACAGAGCTGGAACCAGCAAATATGGGGGGATGCCTGTACTTACCTTGCATTATCTACATGAATTTAAGAAAAATAGACAAGGCAGTAATTTTTGTGTGTGTACCTCTGTCTTGGAACTCACCCTGTAGACGAGACCTGACATCAAATGCTGCCTGCCTCTGCCTCCTGAATGCATGGTGATTAAAGGTCTACATAAGACTGTTCTTACCATAATTACCAAAGGCCAGTTGGACACACACAGAAAGCTGTGTTAAAGTGTTCTACACGGGGGCTGGCAAGATGAGCCACAAGAATAAGATACTTTCTACTGAGCTTGACAACCTGAACTAAATGCCCTAAACCTAATGCACACTAAGAGAATCAACTCCCTTAAAGTTATCCTCTGAACTACCTCAAACAGTGCTCTAGTGCACCCCTCTACACAATTAATAAATGTAATTTAAAAAATTTATAATATTGCACATATCAGAAGCTAAATACAGAATGTCAATATAGTACACACAGGGTTTATGTAAAATGAATAAAAATACTTGCAAAGAAAAACTACCAGAATTAATATATTTGAGAGTATTTTTTAAAAAACAAGAATCTGGGGCTGGTGAGATGGCTCAGCAGTTAAGAGCGCCGACTGCTCTTCCTAAGGTCCTGAGTTCAAATCCCAGCAACCACATGTGGCTCACAACCATCTATAATGAGATCTGATGCCCTCTTCTGGAGTGTCTGAAGACAGCTACAGTGTACTTACATATAATAAATAAATAAATATTTAGAAAAACAAAAACAAACAAACAAGAATCTGGGCATGGTGGCACACACCTGTGTACTCAAGACCCAGAGCCGAGTGGTAAATCTCAGGCCAGTCAGTGTCTGCCATATAAGGATAAGGTTGGTCATATGTGTTTGTTGCATGACAATACACTAAGCAGCTTTTTAAGAAATTGTTTCAAATGCTCGAGTAAATAAAATAAAGCTCAATAATCACTGTTTTACTTTGAACAAAGACAAATTTTTTGATCATCAAATTCATGGGGGAAAATGAATGGCATTACTTATAGAAGTCACTTAAGAGAATACTTTGGGGTAAATTTTATTTATATACATATATTTGTACACATATAGTTATAAACTATGAGAAAAACTAAAACATCAAAAGTGAATTGCTTATGAGTGCATATAAACAGAAGCAAATCTCCTCCTGTGAAGGAGACGATGTACGAACCAAGGACACTCACAGTGCATTTGACTGGACGTGAGTAAGCCACATCCAGTGACTGTGCCTATTTCTCCATCAGCAGATTTCAGGACAATAACACAATAACTAGAGAGCACAAATGTGTCTAATTACTTAAGAAAGATTAGAGAAGCTACAGAGATGGCTCAGCAATTAAGAGCATTGGCTGTTCTTTCAGATTACCTGGATTCAATTTGCATAAGGAGACTTAACAAGTATCTGTGAGTGAGTTCTGGGCCTCTGTGGGCACCAGGCACGCACATGGTGCAGATAGGCATGTGGGCAAAACGCCGTACACATAAAATAAAAGTAAATATATATATTTTTTTTAAAGTAAATATTTTTAAAGGAAGAAAAAAATTAAAGCAAAAGATTAGAATAGTTGGCAGAATCAAGCAAACTTACTTTTTTCTCATTATTATACAGAGTGGTTAGTGAATCTGAGGGTAAAGGCACTTGCCACCAAGCCTCACCTACCAACACCCAGAATCCTCACTATAGAAGAAAAGCAAACCTTATCCCTAAACATGATGTACGACAAAGGTGTTTACACATACACAGTAAGTAAATGTTTAAAACAAAGCAAGTACATTTGAGGCCAGCCAAGGCACAAAGTGAGTTGCAGACAGCCAGGGCTATACAGAAACCCTGTCTTGGAGGAGAAAAAGAAAAGAAGCCTGGGTGGGAGTAGAGGATGGGGGAGGAGGGAGAGAGGGAGGGGGGAGGGAGGGAGTAGGAAAGGGAGGAGAGAGAAAGGGGAGGGGAGGGAAGAGAACCCCAGGTACCCAAGTTCCATTCCCAGGGCCCATTTTGCACCATTAACCACTGCCTATATGCAGGGACTTCATGCAGGGACTCTGACTCCCTCTTCTCATTTCCATGGGCACCAACACAGGTCACAAATATTCACACATACATACAACATTTCTGATTGAGATAAGAACTAATTTATGTCAGTGAGGTGACTCAGTGGTAGAGTACTTGCCTAGCATGTACAAGGCTCTGGGTTCAAAACCCAACACCAGGAAAAAAATTCTTCTCAGTGATCACAATTCTCTTTTCCTTTTGAGCCAGCATTTTACTAGATTGTAATACACATACCGCCGTGACCATCTTTACACTCTGAGTTCTACCTCCATCTCGAGTGACGGAGCTGCACCATCACGTGTCGAAGCTACTACATCAGTCAGCACTGCATGGCCGTTTACATGATTTTTAGCAATGTACACAGGTAACAAACAACAGTTTACAGCCATGCATAACTTATATACACATGATAGTCTTACATTACACCATTTAACATCATAGAAATCCTCCATGAACTAATACCATGAATAAGAACTAGAGAACCGTCAAGCTTTAGAAACTCTAATTACATCTCTGGCAATAAATATTTTTAGTTGTTTTTCTTGAAGTAACAAACATAATTTGTCAACTTCCAAAAGCTTTCTGCTAATTAAGTGGCTATGCTAATAGAATGGCAGTCTACGATGAAAACAACTTGTTGAGCCTACAACTCTATCAAACCAGCCATGTCCTTGAGACAGTTCTGAGACAGAAGTGCGTTACATAAATCCCCACTCTGTCAGACGAAAAGGATACACACACTGACCGCTTAGCTCAGATGTCACCTTGACATAGCTGGGAAGAGGCTTCAAATGAGGCACTGCCTCCATCAAACAGGCCTGAGGCACAACTGTGAGGCATCTTCTTGATCCCTATACCCCATCATCCTTAGGCAGGAGGGCATCAGCCAGGAGCAAGACAATAATGGCTTCTGCTTCAAGTTCCTGCAGCAGTGCACTACCTGCCCTAACTTCCCTCGAGAATGACTAATAGCTTTCAGGATGAAAAGGAATTGTTTGCCTCCCAAGTAACTTTTTGGTCAATGCTTATCGCAGCAACAGAGAAGCAAACTAGAATAATACATGTCCACATAAAATGGGCTGCAAATTCCAGACAAGCTTCAGTCTACACAGCAAGCTCCATGTTAGCCTGGGCTAAATAAATACCAAAGCCCTATCTTACAAAGCAAAATAAAAATCTAATGATTAAAAAAAAAAACATATATGGACGTATAAGTTGAAATACAGTAAAATCACTTACTTGTGCAGAATTAGCAAGGATATTACATGAAAGTTAACATTTTAAAAATTCTAACTCATAGGTGTAAAGAATAAAATGTTGGGGCTGGAGAGATGGCTCAGAGGTTAAGAGCACTGACTGCACTTCCGAAGGTCCTGAGTTCAATTCCCAGCAACTACATGGTGGCTCACAACCATTTATAATGAGATCTGACTCCCTCTTCTGGAGTGTCTGAAGAAAGTTACAGTGTACTCACATATAATAAATAAATAAATCTTTAAAAAGTAAATAAAATAGTGCTAATGCTTTCATTCATGTACAATGATAGCAACATTCCTCACTACCATCTTTACAAACACCAAAACAGTAAAAAGGCAGGGTACTCTGAATATTATGAAGAGAGTGGCTGCCTTAGGTGCCACTGGAAATCTACACAGCACTCATCTAAAATAAACTCTCATCTAGCACCACATGAAGGCCGCTGTATGAAGGGGAAAGGTGTCAGGCCAACAGGAATCCGGAGCTATACTTCTAAACAAAGAATGTACAACTAGCTCTAATTTTATCTGTATTTACTCTGCATTCTCACAGAAGACTCCTGAAAAAAATGGTTCAATGGTTTGCAACAGCCTGAAAAAAACACTGATAGTTGACACTGTAAGACTTGTCAAAGCCTATGTGCTGTTGTAAAATTATGTAAGGATAAGAATACCTTGCTAAAGAGCTATAGGCAGCTGAGGATGCTGAGATCAGAAGCAATCCTCCACCTGGAAGAAGCCCCTAACTTTCTGTATGCATACACATATATTTAATAGGAGCAACTAAAGAGAAGCAAGGAACTTGAGAGTGTAAGAGATGATAACATTAAGAGGAGTTGGAGAGAGGGAGGGAAACAATGTAATTTTAATTAAAAGAAATCAAATTTAATTAAACAAAAAATCAACTAAAAAAAAAAGAGAAAAAAAAATACCTTGTCGATTAGGTCTCGGTTGACACAGTTGGGCAGCTGCTGGAGGAAAGCATCTACTATGAGTTTGAGATGAGATCCAGTGCTGGCTTCTTCATCTTCTTGTTCTAATATGAAATCAGTTTTTAGATAGGTTAAACAAAAAAATAAACGAAGGCTGTAAGGACAAGCATCCAACTATTAGTGAGCTGCGAAATGAACCACCTAGAGGATATGTGTGTGGTATATGCACATATATGTGTGCAGATTTGTACACCTGTGCAAAGGTCAGAGCAGGTGGAGGCGAGACAGTGCCAGTTTCTTCCTGAACCTGGAACTCATGTCTTTTGGCTAGGCTGACACCATCTGGTGCCAACGATCCTCCTATCTCTGATGAAGACAATGTTCACCTTGATATATAAGTCCTGGGATCAAAACTCTGGTCCTTACAGCTATGCAGTAATGCTCTTTACCACTGAGACACATCTCCAGGCAAGAAAACACATTTTGTAAGGTAGTTCTAAAAGCCTGGGATATTGGGGACATGCCTAATATCATAATACCAAATCATTATAATACTTTAGATACTAGCTATAAATAAACTTTTACCCTTAAACATCCATACACAATAAGTAAAAGTAAAGAAAATCGGGCTGGTGAGATGGCTCAGTGGGTAAGAGCACCCGACTGCTCTTCTGAAGGTCCGGAGTTCAAATCCCAGCAACTACATGATGGCTCACAACCATCCATAACGAGATCTGACTCCCTCTTCTGGAGTGTCTGAAGACAGCTACAGTGTACTTAAATATAATACATGAATAAAAAAAAAGTAAAGAAAATCTACTCATTAAAATGCATATAAAAAAATCTAGTCTTTTTATCTGCCTGACATTTATTTCCTCATGTTCTGCAACTAACAGCACTACCAATTCTTTCCTTTAAAGAACTAAGCCTCTCCATTCTGCCTAATTTTGAGGGTAGTCACTATCAAAGCTCAGCATACTATCATCTGTTGGACCAACTGAATAAGCAGAGCATAGAACTAAAATCCTTCTATGATATTTATGCACAGGCAGTGAAAGAAACTCTGTTCTTTTAATATCATTAGCTGGTATGATTTAGGTCTAGAGAATTCACTAGCCACGTCTACCCTTTTCCTTACTGATAAAAGAGAAAAACTTCTATATAAAAAAATGAAGTAAACAGAGGAAATAAATACTAATAGAAAATATCCTTCTAATTAAACATCCTAACAAGGAATGGAAAGATGGCTCAGCAGTTAGCACTCACTGCTCTACTAGAGGACAGGAACTTCAGTTTCCAGAAGGCACATTAAACAGCCCACAACTACCTGGAACTCCAGCTCTAGGGAACCCAACACCCTCTCCTGGTCCCTGTAGGCACCTGCACATATTTGCATAGTGTGCATTCACATGGATACATACATGTACAAAGAAATAGAAAAGTCTTTAAAAGAAAAAAAATGCTAACAAACTCAAAAGTTGCTGGAGATGCAAGATCATTGGTATAGCACTTGCCTGGCCTTGGATTTGATTCCCTCATACTGCAAAAATAAGATTTTAAAAATAAACTACAATGGGCGGTGGTGGCGCACGTCTTTAGTCCCAGCACTTGGGAGGTAGACGCAGGTGGATTTCTGAGTTCGAGGCCAGCCTGGTCTACAAAGTGAGTTCCAGGACAGCCAGGGCTACACAGAGAAACCCTGTCTCGAAAAACCAAAATAAATAAACAAACAAACAAACTAACTAACTAAAAAGAAAATATTTAGAAAACAATAAATGTATTTCTTATTACTAAATAGAAAATAACTCAGTTTAAAAGACAGATAATATTAACACTGACACAATTTAATTCTCATCATTTCTAATTCAACAATTTTAGAGTAGCTGTCAAACACATTTATGGCAAGTGTCATAACAATGATAATAAAAGATCTAAAATATTCAAGGCTGGAGAGACAACTCAGTGTAGGTTAAGTACTTGTGATCCAAGTATGAGGGCTTGAGTTTAACTCCTCAAAACGTTATGTGAGGCCAGGCACTGTAGCACACATCTATCATGTCACACTGTTCCTTCCTATGGGAGGAGACAGGGCCATCCCCACAATCACAGGCCAGGCAGCCTGGCCTAGGAGGCAAAGAACAAAAAAGAGGCCCTGTCACAAAGAAGGTGAACAGCAGGCACTGACAGTCCCAGTTGTCACCTGATTTCCATATACACGCCAACACACACATGAATTAAAACATTCAGGACAAAAACAATATTCAGAACAATGTAAGCAACTTGTTGGGAAAACATTTTTAAAATATTTAAACATATTTATAATTAAAATATTTGTAATACACATGAGTGAAGGTATTAAGAATTCTGAAATTTTGGTTTCTTTTAAAAAACACAGACATATCATGTTTTTGTTTTAACCCCAGGTGTAAGGCTATGGGGCTGCTTTGACTGCCCACAGTAGCTGACTATGACTTGCCTCAAAGGCATGGTTTTGTCAGCTGCAGATAGTTTCTGTGACATCTGAAATTCTTAGAACTTTTCAGAGGGAATAAAAATGTTAAGAGCCCCAAAGGCAAATTTGTAGCTGTTGGTCATTTAGGGGGGTTGGTTGCTGTTTTTTAGTAGTCATGCTCAAAAAAATCAGTTAGATTTAGGGGGTCTCTCAGTCTACCCACCCCCCCAATCTAGTGAGAGTGAAACTAGGGGAGGGAGGGGAATTAAAGGGTGGGAAAAAGTAACAAACTTTAAATACAATTAGTAAAGCGAAAAGTCACATAATATTCAGTAACATCCTATTCTAAGTCAAAATCTACATTGAGACTGAATAAAGGCAATAGAAAACTAAATATTTAAAATCCAAATTAGTATTGGAGAGATGGCTCAGTGGTTAAGAATACTTGTTACCAGGGTTTGGCTCCCACCATGCACATGGCTTAGAACCATCCCTAACTCCAATTCCAGGGAATCTGACACCCTCTTCTGAATTCCATGGGCACTAGGAATACAAGTGGTTCACACACACATATATATATACATACAAGTGAAGCACTCATACACAGAAGATAAAATAAAAACATTAAGAAAACAACAGAGAATATAAAAGATCCATACTTTAAGGCAAGAGTTCTGTGTAAAAAGATAACAAATAAAACCTGGTGACACAGTCCTTTACCTTGTTCATCAAGAAGTTTCTTTGTAAGATCTTCAGCTTCATCTGCACCTTCTAACTCCAATGTATCATCATTAATTTCTAAATTCTCCAACTCAAGTTCCAAATCATCAGGACTTGATGCCTCCTTATTATCCTTTGGTTCTTTTGCCTCTGTTTAAAAACATTAAGAAAAGCATAATGGCAGAATATTTGTCTAGCATGCAGGGGACCTTGGGTTCAATGTAGCAAAAATAATCAAAATATATAAAAACAAACAAAAAATATTTTTTTAATTCAAGGTTAGTTCAAAATCCTGCTCCAGGGCTGGGGAGGTGGCTCAGCAGCTAAGAACACTGACTGGCCTTCCAGAGGCCATAAGCTTGATCTTCAGCATCCACACTGAGTTCTCAACTATTTGTAACAACAGTCCCAGGGGACCTGACATCTCTTCTGGCTTCTAAGAGCAGTAGGTGTGCAGACATACATTCAGGCAAAACACCAACAGATTTTTTTAAAAAAGCAACACTTTTTAAATCCTCCTACAAAAAACATTAAAAAATTCACAAAATCTATATAACTTCTCTAATTTTTTTAAATCCTGATACAAAAAGTAAAATTAGAGAAAGATTGGTAAGTCTATATACCCTGGATTAAAAACCTAGGTATATATCTGGCAAATCTGAATATAAAACAAATTGAGCTTTTTGAGGCCCCAACTTCTACAGTTCTACATATCATTTGTTCAATGGAGAGAGGAAAGAAGGAAAAAATGAAGGAAAGTAAAAAGGGAGGAATGGAGGCAGGCGTGTTGAGGATTGGTTCTAATGCTTTGTCTTAATTTGGCTCCCAGAATCACACGGGAGTCTGTGCATTCAGACACTAAAGGAAGCCTGTCCCCAGTCAGTTCTGACTGGGAAATAAAAGTAACACTGAAATGTGGTTTGATATAAAAATCAATTTAGTAGCAATATAGTAAAGAGATAAGACTAAATACAAAAGACACCAATCAGGAAATTGGTTGGAGAAACAAATGAACTTAACCAAAAATCCAAACCAAACCAAACCACAGAACCAAATCTTCAACAAAACTGGCAAAAAATGTTTATATGTGTAGAAGTAGAGTGATAGGTAAATGTGAGTTCATCATACTAGCTTCTCTTTTCTCCTTGAGATTTAAAAAAATCTATTGTGAGAGAGAGAGAGAGAGAATGAGAGAATGAGAATGTACGTTTGTGCCTCATGCCTGTAATGCCAGAACTAAAAAGACTGATGCAGGAAGAGTAATACAGGTTCAAGACCAGTCTGAGATACAGATCCTGGGCTACAGAAAGAAACCCTGTCTCAAAAATAAATAAGTAAAATTTAAGAACTCAAGGTCAAAAATTTATACTTATGTACCCCCACACACAAAATAAAAATGTTTAATGTATACTTAAACCACCTAAAATCTTAGCAGTTTCATGTCTTCTAGCCTTTAGTTATGACACTCAATGCCATCTCACAGCGGTAAGAAAGAAAGCTCTAAGGACAGCTCTTGCTTTGTCTGAAAGTAGTATGCTCCCTCATTCTCACTCAGCAATCGTGTATATGCTGAGGTCCTACTGTTTGCTACATACTGTTCTAAACACCAGAGATACAGCTTGACTAATATAAACAAGAAGCCACTTCCCAAATGAAGTGTGTCTTTACTCCTCAATGTTTACTAATACCATGTTATCAAACACAGGTTAGCGAGATAGCTCAGCAGGAAAAGGAAAAGGCCCTTGCTACCAGACCCACCCAGTCTTGATCCCTGGAGCCTACACAGTAGTAAGAAGAGAACTGACTCCTGCAAGTAGCCCCTGACTTCCACATGTGCGAGAGCACGTGTGCATACAAACAGACAATAAAAAAGGACCTTCTTATTTTACAAAAAGCACTTAACTGCACAGGGTTACTGCTCAGTGGTGAGGTGCTTACCTAGCCTGCCTCAGCCCCTCGTTAAAAACAATGAAAATTTTACTCACTAGCTACTACGCATTCACAACTATGCTAAGCTACTGAATGCTGAGAAAAAAAGAAAAGCCTTAAAATGTCTCCTATATTTAAGAAATGTATAACTTATAAGAAGTTAACCTAATATTCATAAAGAAGACAAGGTGGTAGGGTGGGGAACCTATTAGTAACGTTTGAGAGGAACAGGCAAGACGAGCTTACGTCATGCCAGCATTAAGATAGGGAAGTAAAGGTGTCATTACACATGATGGCAACTATGCAGTGTTTTAGAGACAACAATACCAATTTTAACCTGAACTCCAAACTCAGGGAAAGCCTTTAACTCTTCCACTGGGATGGATGCCCATTATGTTTAAGAGGTAGAGAGAGAGAAAGACCTCTGAGTTCCAGGTCAGCTGGGGTCACATAGAAATCCTGTCTCAGAGGAAAATAAAATAAGATTGTCACTGAGCAGCACAGTGCTCCCATAACCCCAGCACTCCAGAGGCAGAAGCAAGCAGTTTTCTTCAAGTTTAAGGTCAACCTGATATACATAGGGTTCAAAGACAGCCAAGAACACAAAGTGAGACCCTGTCCAAAACAAATAAAAAAATCCAATAACAAAACAAAAATGACAACAAAAAAAGAAAAGAATATCAATAAATAAGGAGGCTAGAGAGACTGCTAAGCAGTTAAGAGCACCTGCTGTCCTTAGAGGCCACAGGTTTAGTTCCCAAAACCCACATGGCAGCTCAGAGCTGCATATTACTCCACTTTCAGGGGATCCAACTTCTCTTGGTTTCTTTAGGACCTGAACACACATGGTCCATTTAAATACATGTATTCAACACTCACACATAAAATAAATCTTTAAAAAAAGTGTTAGTAAAGAGAAAAATTATTCTGCCACTCCCTGGGCCCAGCATAATACAAATCATCGCAGAGATATCTTATGAAGGTAAAACTTGCCCCCAAGAAACCTGACACCCCGAGTCAGCAGGAAGTAATCTCACGAGGTCTACATCCCCTTTCCCCTCTAACCTTCAGTCTCACCTACCTACTATAGGGATGTTGGAAGAGATCAGGGTAAAATATGAGTTGGAAGAGAGGTAGATAATATAACGCAATAAAGTAGCCCAAAAAAGTCCGCCAACAGCTGGGTGGGCAGGAGCACACACAGAAGAATAAGTTCTAATCCCCAGCACCCATGTAGAAAGCACGGATTTGGCCACTGAAACCCATAAGCCCATCACTACAGTAGTGTGTAGAAGACACAGGATGATGACGGGAACAGACAGGAGGGCATGCAAATGCCAGCTTAGCTCCAGACTCAGCAAGAGACTCTAGAGAATACCATGGAAAGGTAAGGAAGACAGGAAAAGTCCTCCTCTGACTTCCATGTGTGGGTTGGGCCTGTACACCTACATAAGTGTGCACACCAACCAACACAGCAACCACTGCCCTTCAACACTGATCCTATCATTTTATTCATTTAAACGAATGCTCATAACGCTAGTTGTTTTAAACACATACCATTTTGAAGCTCATTCCTACCACACAGAGGTCAGCTGTTACCATGAGAACTGATCTTTGCAAGGTGTGTAAGATGGCTGAGCTGGTTAAGCATTCGCCCTGCAAGCTTGACAACCAAGTTTGATCCCTGGAACCCAAATAAAGGTAGAAAAAGAAATCTGACTCTGTCAAGTTGTCCTCTGACTTGCATGTACTACCCCCTGGCACACAATAGATAGATAGATAGATAGATAGATAGATAGATAGATAGATAGATAGATAGATAGATAGATAGATAGATAGAGATAGATAGATGCATACATATATAAATAATATTACTTTAAAAAATAATTTACCTTTGGAATCATCTTTGTTAGAATCTTTGTTCTGACTTTTTTCATTGTCTTTGAACAAGATGGCTGGAACAAATGCTTTCAAATCGATGAGGTTTTCATAAAAATTCCGAGCGTCTTCATCTTCCCAAATGCCACCTTCTAAGTCATACTCTCCAGGTTTGCCGGGTGTAAATATGTCGATTCCGGGCCCATGCTCTACAGTACACCGTGAGCAGAGAGCACATCAGAAACAGGAGGTAACACTTTTCATTTTCAAGCTTGTAGCCAATACATCTCCATGTTTCCGGTGACTAGATTCTCTTCAATCAACAAGAACTTAGGACTGCATGTGACCATCTCTCTTTATTCTGATTTGTTTTGCTTTGAGACAAAGTTTCTCTCTGTAGCCCTGAATTTCCTGAAATTCATTCTATAGACCAGGCTGGTCTTGAACTTAAGAGATGGACCTGCCTGTGTTCTGAGTGCTGTATTAAAGGTTAAAGGTTAGAGTCACCATGCTTGACCTTTTTTTTTTTTAAAAGATTTATTTTATTCTTATTTATGTGTGTGGGGGGGCCTATATGAATTTATTGGATCTGGAGTTACAGATGCCTAATGGGTAACTAGACACCAAACCTGGGTCCTTTGGAAGAGCAGTAGTGCTCTTAACTGCTAAGCCATCTTTCCACCCAGTAATCATCTTTTTAATTATTATAATTATTGTGTGTGCAAGTGCCCGCGCATGCCCACTACAAAATTTGTGTTGGAGGTCAGGCAACAATTTTTCTAGATTCAGTTCTCTCTTCCCAACGCTGAGTGAGGCTAGTGAGGCAAGTACTTTTTACCCACCTCAGATGCCCGATTATTTATGATTTTAGTTTGGAGATAAGTACAGAAAGAATAAAGCCTGTGGACAGGCTCATGATTAAGAAGTAGGAATTTGGGGCTGGTGAGATGGCTCAGCAGTTAAGAGCACCAACTGCTCTTCCAAAGGTCCTGAGTTCAAATCCCAGCAACCACCTGGTGGCTCACAACCATCCATAACAAAAATCTGATGCCCTCTTCTGGAGTGTCTGAAGATACCTACAAAGTACACACATATAATAAACAAATAAATAAATCTTAAAAAAAAAAAAAGAATTAGTAGGAATTTGCCAGGCAGTGGTGGCTCACGCCTTTAATCCCAGCACTCTGGAGGCAGAGGCAGGCAGATTTCTGAGTTAGAGGCCAGCCTGGTCTACAGAGTGAGTTCCAGAACAGCCATGGCTACACAGAGAAACCCTGTCTCAAAGAAGAAGAAGAAGAAAAAAAAAAGAGTAGGAATTTTATTTATTTGTTAGTTTATTTTTATATTCTGAGCAGATTACTCTATGGTGACATGTAAGAGAGGAGGGGAACTGAGAATAAATACAGACACAGTTCTCTATTCTCTAAGAGATGACACTGGGAGGGAGACTAGGACTGCAGCTTATTGACAAAGTGCTGCCCTCCAAAGTCCCAGGCCTTGAGTTCTCTCCTCAGTACCTCTACACCTCAGGAGAAAAGAAAGGTGTGCTACATGGGTCTAATCCTCAGAACACATGGAGAGGTGGAACAAGAAAACCCACTCCACAGAGGTGTGCTGTCATCTCCACATGTGCACCATGACACTGATAAGCTCTTCACACATACACACAGGAAATAAATACACAGGTAATTAATCAGGTGGATTAAAATTAACCCTGCAGAGGTTAATTATTCACTAAAGGAAGGAAGGAAGGAAGAAAGGAAGGGAGGGAGGGAGGGAGAAAAACAACAAAGGAAGGCACCTGACATCAACCTCAAAACACACACACACACACACACACACGCACACACACACCCCAAGATACACACACACACACACACACACACACCCCCCAAGATACACACACACACACACACACACACACCCCAAGATACACACACACACACACACACACACACACACACACACACACACGTAGAAACTGACGAAGTCACTGGACATTTACCTCTGAACTTCATACACATGAACACTCATATTCCATGCACATTCCTTATATACATACACCACAAAAATACACTTTAACTCACACATACAAAAAAATTGATTTAAAAAAAAATGATGAGGGCTGGTGAGATGGCTCAGCGGGTAAGAGCACCCGACTGCTCCTCCGAGAAGGTCTGGAGTTCAAATCCCAGCAACCACATGATGGCTCACAACCATCCGTAACGAGATCTGACTCCCTCTTCTGGAGTGTCTGAAGACAGCTACAGTGTACTTACACATAACAAATAAATAAATAAATAAATAAATAAATGAATGAATGAATGAATGAATAATCTATAAAAAAAATGACGATTAAGTCTATCACACTGGTGAGCTGACCGAGTGGACAAACTGCTGCCAAGTTTGATTACCTGAGTTCAGTCAGCAGAGAACTGACCCCACAGAGGTGCACGGAAACCTGAGAGTGGCCTGGCTATACCTTACCTTCTGGTGTGGGTTTGTCCTGAGGAAGATCGGGCATATTTTCATCCAAAAGGTCCGCTAAGGACTGAGAGTTCGCCAGCAGCTTCTGGTAAGACATTGCAAACTCCTCATATTGCTTGTGCCTGTCCTCACTTAGCTCGCCTTTAGAGTGCAGAATACGCCTGTAAAGAAAGGAAGGAGAATCTGATGAGCTTGTCACAGTGAACACGACCATATGGAACAAACAGTCCATACAATCTTATCTTACACAGAAAGTTAACATAATGCTCTTTACTAATTTTTTAATCTCATATTCTCAGGATCTACCTTAAAATTAAAATACATACAACAAAAACTCTATTAAGTTCACTCAAAGATGATAAAATATATATTCAGAATCACCATAATATTTAACTTTATTAAATAACTAAAGATCATTTAGTACTTTGTTACAAGAATAGAACCCTTTGGCATACAGCTAATCAAAAATATTTACTCCAAATCACTAACTGATTTTCAAAAGCAACAAATTATGAGAAGAATCAGTTATCCTTAAACCTCAACAATGACTTGATAAGAAAATATATTTAAAATTTTACTGTAGAATTAAGTTATTTTGTTAAAACTATGCTTTCCTAAGACACACTATTAGCCAAAAATATTCACAGCCACAAAAGTTGGTTTCTAAATATAACAGGTTTTAAGAGGTTCAAAGCCAGAATTATCATCCATGAACGTCTATGATTTAAATCAAGAATACCTTTTAGGTCGGGCATGGTGGCGCACGCCTTTAATCCCAGCACTTGGGAGGTGGAGGCAGGCGGATTTCTGAGTTCAAAGCCAGCCTGGTCTACAAAGTGAGTTCCAGGACAGCCAGAGCTACACAGAGAAACCCTGTCTCGAAAAAAACAAAAAACAAAAACAAAAAACAACAACAACAAAAAAAGAATACCTTTTTTAAAAAAAATCCATTTCTCTAACATAATCAGTTTTCAATTTACAGTATTAGTTATTTATTGAACAGATAAACTGAAATGATCAACCCACTTACTCAAGGCTTTCACGGGGAAGCCCAAGGATCTAATTCTTCCTACTTCACAAAAAAGTACTGTCAGTTACTCTTGATTACTAATATTAAACTACTGGAAAATAACCAAAATGTACAAAGTCAAAATTCCCACTCTACTGGTACAGACAGTTAAGACTTACACAAAAGAATGCAATTTGTTTGACACTAAATATTTATCTGGTAGTATAACTGTTATTTATAAACAATGCTATACACATAAAAGATGTTTTGTAGGATGGTTGAAATTGGGTCTCGTGTAGCCCAGGCTCTTCTCAAGCTCACTCTGTTGCCAACGCTAGTCTTCAACTCCATAATCCTCCTGTCTCCATCCCAACTTTCAACAAGTTTTCAAAAAAACAACTAAAAATTTTAAAAACATTTCCAAAAGTAATATTTAGGGGACCGGAGAGATGGCTCAGTGGTTAAGAGCACTGACTGCTCTTCCAGAGGTTCTGAGTTCAATTCTCAACAACCACATGGTGGCTCACAACCATCTGTAATGGGATTGGATGCCCTCTTCTGGTGTGTCTGAAGACAGCTACAGTGTACTCATATAAATAAAATAAATCTTAAAAAAAAGTAATATTTAGAAGTTTATTGCTTGGCACTTGGGCCCTCTTATAAGCTAAATACGATCTTGTTTTCTGAGGTGTTGTCTTCTTATAGAGAGAACTTGTGTGAGCAGGGGTGTAACTGTGGGAGAGTACAGGCCCTGGGTTCTAATCGTAGGAACACCAAAGAAGAAAGGAAGGGAGGGGAGGGTGGAGGGAAGGAGAGAAAATGATTTACCATCAAATATGCTTAACAATATTTAAATTTTCACTCATTTTACAACTTAAAAATATATTAGCAATTTCTGATATAACAGTATAACCATATTTACCTAGGCTAAAATTATTTCTCTATGAAGACCAAAACTATTTATTGTCTTAAGTTTTCCCTGTTTTTTACTTCAAAGTAATGTGATAAGCAAAAATAAATTTCTTTTAATGTACATGCAGATATAACACCAATATGCATAAAATATATAAACAAACAAAAGTTTCTTTCAGCAAGTTTATAGATTTTAAAACGTAAAACAATATGTATATTCATCAAAGAAACTAACGTTACTATGAACTTATCAGGATATTTAATCAGTCCTAAGAAAATTCAGAAAAAAATTTAATCAAAACCAGTAAGTGATTCAAAGAAATACTGCCCCCCAAATGATTGTAGTTTTAAACTCTTCAGTGGGTTGTCAAAATGGATCAGCCAATACACGTTCCATCAAGCCTGACAGCCCAACTTCTATCTCTGGGACCCCGATGTTAAAGACAAGTGGATGCACACTTATACATACACACCTAAACACACATGCATACAATACATACATACATGTAAATTTTACATTTTAAATGATAAGAATAATATGCAAATTATTGTCAAAGGTGGAAAGAACTAAAGAGTTTATTCTAATGACAATTCTGAGCTGAGGCAGTGGCGTACAGGCCTTTATCCTACTCAGGAGGCAAGGACAAGCAGATCTCTTGAGTTCGAGGCCAGTCTGATCTACAGAGTGAGTTATAACACAGAATAACCCTGTCTTGAAAAGCAAAAACAAAACAACAAAAGGAGGAGGGCTGGAGAAATGGCTCAGAGGTTAAGAGCACTGTCTGCTCTTCCAGAGGTCCTGAGTTCAATTCCTAGCAACGATATGGTGGCTCACAACTATCTACAATAAGATCTAGTGCCCTCTTCTGGCCTGCAGGCATACATACAGGCAGAATGCTGTATACATAAAAGATAAATAAAACTTTAATTAAAAAAAAAAAAAAGAAAAGAAAAGAGGGCTGGTGAGATGGGTCAGCGGGTAAGAACACTGACTGCTCTACTGAAGGTCCTGAGTTCAAATCCCAGCAACCACATGGTGGCTCACAACCACCCGTAATGAGATCTGAAGACAGCTACAGTGTACTTAATTATAATAATAAATAAATCATTTTTCTTAAAAGAAAAAAGACAATTCTGTTAGCAGAGATACTAATAATAATTTCAGTATAGTTAATGAATATTACCATGCACCACTGGGGTCAGTAAGATGGCTCAAAGGGCAAAGTGCTTGCCACAAAGCCTGATAAGCTAAGCTCTGTTCCTAGGAATCACACAGTGAAAGAAGAGAATCAACTTCCAAAAGTTGTCTTCTGACCACACACATACACTTTTAAGAAAAAAAATGTAACATGATCACAGTGTTTAACAACAAACAAAACCAGGGTAGGGGAGCCTAGAACACAATTTAGAAATGTATTTGTCTTACAAGTTCTAACTTCTTGGTCATCTGAGGAGCACATATTCAGCCCACTGAAATCTACAACACTAAGAACTTCTGGCACATAAGCATTAAGTAACTATTTTACCATGACTTTAAGCAGAACTACTTCAGGATCGACTTTATGTTCAAGAACTTGCACAGGACTAGATTCAAATCAATGAGTAAATTTAATTCAAAGCACCTAGGTTCTAATTCCGCTCCAGTTCCTCTGAGACCAAGCTAAAACTTTAAAACTGGGGCTAGCCAAATAAGTCCATATGTGGTGAGGGCACACACAGCAAAACATCCATATGTATAAAATAAAGCCAAGACTGAGACTGGAGAGACGGCTTGATAGCTAAGGGCACTTGTGGCTCTCTGGAGCTCAGTTAGATCTCAGCACCCACACGGTGGCTAACAAGTGTCTGTAATTACAATTAACATCTCTGTGGGCACCATGAATGCATGTGGTCAACAGACAAACGTGGAGGCAAAATACACATAAAATAAAAATATCTTTAAAAAATAAGCTTTAAACCTTCAGAGACAGCCCTTAACCCTCCCTCAAATCTTATTCCTGCTTTTTGTTTTGTTTTTTAAGAAATGGGGTCTCAGAGGTAGATCACTCGTCTAAGCCTTGTGAGGTGCTAGGTTTAACTCCTAGTCTAGAAGGAAGGAAAGGAGGGAGAGGGAGAGAAGGAAGGAAGGAGAGGTCAGTGGGTCTTGTAGTGCAGACTGGCCTTCAACTCAATGTACTACCCAGATGGTATGGAATTAGCAATCCTCCTGCCTCTGGATCCTGAATATTATGGATTGCAGGCATCTACCACCAACCCCAAGACCATGATCAAATTCTTTAACAACACTAATTTATCTAGTTGCTAAATAAATATGTACTTAGGTTAAATATTCAGTAAAATATTTCCTCTTAGGAAAATAGAAACTGAGATTTTGGGTTGTTTTCTAACTACATCATACATGGAGAATTTAACTTAGTAAATAGGACAGGATACCAAAAGTGGAATTTCAAGTTCTGTTACAAATAGAACCCAAAGTGGTATCTAATTTGATCACTTATTTAACACATGCTTACTAAACAGCTCACAGAATCTACAGCACCCTCTAATCTAAAACTATTATGATTTTAGCAACAGAATCAGTCATCAAAAGTATTGGGTGGAAATGGAGTTCTGACTCTAGCTTTGTCAAGGCCCTGGGTGCAGTTTCCATTAAAGATTAAATTAAAAACAAAACAAGACAAAAATGAAAACTTCACCTTTTTTTCCCTACACATTGCTGGGAACAGAACTCAGGGCTTCATGTATGGTAGGCAAGCATTGTACCTTTAGCTTACTCCTCACCAAAATTTCTTAAACTGCGTGAGAATGTTAACACTGAAAATATAAGCAAAACTATGCTAATGATCATCATATAGTATTTCAATCTTTTTAGGTGCACATCTATTTACAAAGCTGAACTGAAAGCATTCTTTTGAAACCACTGTTAATCAGAGGTCAGTGAACTTTTTCTGGAAAGAACCAGAAAATGAATATTCTAAGTTTTCTAGACCACAGGATCTTACTGAAAGTGCTCAATGCCAGTGCAGTAAAGAGTGCCGGCCAGGCAGTATGGAAATGAGTTTACCATGCTACAAGAAAACAAGAACAGTGAGACATCAACATAATGTAGCCTTCACATTTCACAAAGCATTCATCACCTTTTACATTTTTTACACTAGGCACTAGAAACTGGTCAATGACCTGCTCTGGCATTAGTCAAATCAATCAATCATCACCATTAAACGGTTATTAACTACCTTGGTCCCTCTCCATGACTGCACAATGCTAAGGTAGTAGTACCCTCTTACAGATGCAAAAAGTAATGAAATAAACCCAATCCCAAGTCTTTTTTTTTTTTTTTTTTTTTTTTTTTTGGGTTTTCGAGACAGGGTTTCTCTGTGTAGCCCTGGCGCTCCTGGAACTCACTTTGTAGACCAGGCTGGCCTCAAACTCAGAAATCCACCTGCCTCTGCCTCCCAAGTGCTGGGATTAAAGGCGTGCGCCACCACCACCTGGCCCAAGTCTTATTATAACAAAAATATATATAAAAGAGATTTCTTGCTTCTCACACCAATAATTCCAACACTCTGGAGGCAGAGAGAACAGACCACCGTAAGTTCAGGGACAGCCAGGCTACATAAGTGAGACTCCATTTCAAAAAAAAAAAAAAAAATCAAAAAAAGGAAAAAGTAAAACTTGTTTTATTCTCCAGACATTGATGGCGCACGCCTTTAGTCCCAGCACTCGGGAGGCAGAGGCAGGTGGATTTCTGATTTTGAGGCCAGCCTGATCTACAGAGTGAGTTCCAGGACAGTCAGGGCTACACAGAGAAACCCTGTCTCAAAAAAAAGCAAAAGCAAAACCAGTATGAGACATCACCATTTAGAAACACCCTAAATGTCCTCCAACTACCAGGGCTGGGACTCACAGAGCCTCCAGAGCGCTGGGACTGAAGGCATGGGCACCACACTCACTGAAGGGTTTTTATGTTACTATTCTAACCCTGACAGAAAACATCGAGCAGTTCACTCTTGAATCAAGCATTCACCTTAATGCCTCATATTACAAGGCATACTTTTTCCTTCCCAGTTTTTCACTTCTATGATTTGATTTTTGTTATTCTCTTTTATTTTATACAGATTACTTATTTGCTCTATATTTCCTTACAAATAAATTTTTACAGCAAGCAGAGCTGAGGTAGGAATATCAGAGTTCAAGGCTGGCTGTTGGTGTTAAACAATAATGACTCAGAGATTTTCAGAAAGATCAAACAGGCAATACATTAAGTATTTTAAACATTTTTAAAAGCACTGAAGTAGTGCCTGGTGCTATTAAAGTGCATGTACACATCTGATTCACAACAGACCCCACATTTACATCAAAATTAGAACACTACTATTATCTCCACTGGAAGGCTAGGAACACTGACCCAAGAATACAGAGTAAATGACAGGTCTAGTTTGAACCCGATTACCCTGCTTCTGGAGTCTGCATTATTAAAAAGTAGACTATGGCTGACTCTAAAATTAAAATTAATCTGCTTTGTACATTCTATTAGAATTAAACTCTCTTAAATGTACATACTAAAAGCAAACCACCAAAATCAAGGTGCTATTTTAAAATTCTCTTTTTAACCAAAAATATAACCCGAACTCCTCTGGCTTGCATTAGAATTGCTAAGGACTGGCCGCAGTGAGAGGGCTGAGAATGATAGCTGAGAGAATCACAGCCCCGAGAAAAGGAACTTGATTTTGTCATTGGCTCTTCACATTACCTGGGCAAGTACTCAAATTCCTTCATCAGTCACCTTCAAAATACAGGTATTTCCTTTAGGGATATTGTGAAGACATCAGTAAGACTATGCATATAATTCATTATATTGATAGAAAATGCTATTTTCATGAAAAAAAAAGTACAAAAACCACTGTAAAAAAGTAAAAAGCTTCAATGCCAGATATTTTGATCTATGAAACTGTGGTCAGGATGTAAATTAATTCATTTTTTAAAATCTCAGCAAATAAACAAACATCCTTTTAAATTTTGATCTTGCACAATCACAGAAAATAAGACATAAAATCTTGAAGATATGTCATAACTAAATCCAAGAAAAAAATATGCTGTGTTTTACCTCCCATTTGCTCATGTCTTGTCAAACTATCACAAAAACAAGCCATAAAGTTATATTAAATTTTCTTACAATCTCACTTAAATTTGGTTATGATTATCTTCGGAAAAAACACCAATGAGTACAATATAACTGCATTTATTCAAATATTTATGTCGGGCAAGGTGGTGCACGCCTTTAATCCCAGCACTCGGGAGGCAGAGGCAGGCAGATTTCTGAGATGGAGGCCAGCCTGGTCTACAAAGTGAGTTCCAGGACAGCCAGGGCTACACAGAGAAACCCTGTCTCAAAAAACAACAACAACAACAATTTATTCATTTCTATGTTAAGTTCATTTAAATAGAGTTGGTAAATTAAGAGGAAGTAACAAAACAAGGTTCTTGTAATACTGTTAGAGATTGCTTAAGGAGAAAATGCAGTGAGGCAATATCTTTTTATTTTTTTTTTAAAGGTTTCATGATAGGGTTTCTCCGTGTATCCCTGGCTGACCTGGAATTAGCTCTGTAGGGTACCCTGGAACTCAGAGACATACGGGCCTTTGCCTCCTAAATTCTGAGAGTAAAGGCATTGACCACCAAAGCCAAGATACATCTATAACCTTGAATATACGGTCATGAGGCATGAGACAATATCTTAATAGTGTGTAAATATTACCAACTGATCAAAGTGGGTAAAGCCCACTTGAAGGAAATTAAGGTAAAAGCAATTTAAAATTAAGTAAATTTTAAATCAGTATATTTAAGTTTCAACATCAGTCAAACTAATAGTACTTCTTGGATTTTATTAACAGTAGAGAAAAGAGAATATTTGAATTCTATTTACAACTTTTACTAAACTTTAAAACTGAACCACTATTGCCAACGAGTCGAACAATCAGGAAAGGACTACTTTAAAGGTATTAAAACCAAAACTTGCTACTGTTTCCATCAATTTCCAGTGTGGACACTTTACAGCAGGAGTTCTCAACCTTCCTAGTGCTGCAACTTTTTAATACAGTTCTTCACGTTGTGGTGACCCCAGCCATAAAATTATTTTCATTGCTATTTCATAACTATAATTTTGCTACTGTCATGAACTGTAATGTTAAGTATCTGTGTTTCCTGATGGTCTTAGGCAACTCCCACACATACTCCTTTAGGGGTTGGTGTTAGAAGTGTTAGCCCCCCCCCCAAAAAAAGAAGTATTAGCCCAGCAAGCACAAGCCCCAGCTTTTGTCATAGCACCAAGAAACAAAATCATTTTGAGTATTGAGAACTTATTACTTTATATTTGAATATATTACTTCAGTCTACTGAAAGAAAATCTTCTGTTAACTATAACATTTTTACGAATCAATCTTATTAAATGTCAAAAGAACTAGTAAGAGCTCTATTAACAAAATGATCCCTGAATACAACAGAACAGTTATCAAGCATATAAAGCTATTAACTCCAATCATCAAATATTAAAATCTACACATGCTGTAACTCCCCACAGATGGTTGAGATCACATAAGCAAAATGTATAATAAGCATGATTCTTTTAAGGTAAAAAAAAATTTATAATTCCAATTTGTCAAAGTTCACCTTACCTAAAGTGTTGCTGGTCAAAACTATAAACTCTTCAGGGGCTTAGAAGCAGTACTGAAGCATATATTATAGGCCCCAGTATGAGTAAAGACTAGTTAGATAACTCATTATCACTTACACATTCATTCAATCCAGTGTCTTCAAGGAAACACCAGAATTTATTTTATTTTATTTTTTTTTTTTTTGAGACAGGGTCTCTGTGTAGCCCAGGCTGTCTTAGAACTCACTCTGTAGACCAGGCTGGCTTTGAACTCCTTTGAAGAGGTTTGCCTGCCTCTGCCTCCAGAGCTGGATTAAAGGCATGTGCCATGGAACCCAGCCAAGAAAGCACCAGAAATTTTGAGTCAGTCTATGTCTAAAGCTTAGCTGGACAGAGCTGGGCCTGGTAGTACAGACCTGATTTCAATATTTGGGAGGCTGAAATAAAGAGGACCGTGAGCAGGAGGCCAATGTGGGTCACACATAAGACTCAAAAGGACAATAACATTGACTGAATCCAATTTAAAGTAAGACTTCACAAGCTCTAATAGTGCTTTCTAACATATTAAACAGCAAAATGACCAAGAGTATTTACGATTCCTAGACTGAAAATAGTGCATTGGATTTTCCTGAGACACTGAATAAGGGCATAAAAAAATTGTAATTGCATGTGAGTCTCACGTCCCTTATTACTCAGTTTTCTAGGCTACCACCCCTAAGAGAAATCTTACTAGAGAAACTACTGCCCGTGATTGACATTTGATGGAAAACAACTACTGGGTCGTGTCTTCAAAGAAGACACTTTTAAAAACTGATTGCTTCAGAAGTAAATCATAATAAGGTATTTACAGAAGAAAGGACACTAACCAAAAGAGATTTTTTAGTTAATCCATTTCTCAAGTTTATTATTTTTCCTCAGCTGGGTTATCTGCATCTTCACTATCAAAGCTGATTAGCAACTCAAGTATCTTGAGCTCAAAGTAAGCCAGATATCAAATACTTTCTATTAAGATTTTCTTCACGGGTTGGAGAGATGGCTCAGTGGTTAAGAGCACTGACTGCTCTTCCAAAGGTCCTGAGATCAATTCCCGGCAACCACATGATGGCTCACAACCATCCGTAATGAGATCTGGCGCCCTCTTCTGGATTGTTTGAAGACAGCTACAGTGTACTTACATATGATAAATAAATAAATCTTTAAAAAAAAAAAAAGAAAAAGAAAAAGAAAAGCACAGATCATTAAAAAAAAAGATTTTCTTCACATGCCTAAATTATTGCATCAGTAAGCAGACAAAATATGCTGCCAACAAATGACTTTCATGTTGTTAACATCAATCTATACTGGAAGTAAACTCTAAAAACTGTAGATTAATACTTCTGTTATTGCTGGGTGGTGGCAGCACACATCTTTAACCCCAGCATTTAGGAGGCAGAGGCAGAACAGCCTGGTCTACAGCGAGTTCCAGGACAGCCAGGGCTACACAGTAAAATTGTCTTGAAACCACCACCACCACCACCACCACCACCACCACCACCCTGGCAAAAAACAAAAACAAACAAACAAAAAAACCCAACCCAGTTCTGTTATCAAAGCAGCTAAATTTTCGAAGAAAGGCCATGCCTATCAAAACCGTATAGGGGCCGGGCATGGTGGCGCACGCCTTAAATCCCAGCACTCAGGATGCAGAGGCAGGCTGATTTCTGAGTTCAAGGCCAGCCTGGTCTACAGAGTGAGTTCCAGGACAGCCAAGGCTACACAGAGAAACCCTGTCTCAAAAAACAAAAAAAAAAGAGCTTCAGTGTAAAAAATCCTAACAAAAAGCTAGAAAGACAAATGACAAGAAGAACAAATCAGAACCAAATGTCCTAAGGACAGTGAGTGTCTGGAAAGGACGGAAAGAGTGCAGAACTGAAGACAGCTATCCTGAAAAGGGAAGCATCTGGCAGATGCAAATATGAAAGAGAAGTCACAGGGATCAGACAGACATGGCTCACAGCAGTTAAATCACTGTAGCTTCTCTCTATTATGATACTATAAGGCTAGAAGTAAATACGTAAACTCTAAAGTAGATGGTAAAACCCATCAAGTGTTTACAAAGTCAGTTGTGAGGCATGTGGCAGACTGTAAAGGGACAGGAGGATGAAACTGACAAGGCATTATGCAAATCACAATTAAAAATTTTAAATACATGAAAATTAGTATTCAGAACCATAGACAAGAGTGGCAATTCTGTTTCTAGTTTACTTTTTTCTTTGAGATGGGATTTCATTACGTTGCCCAGAAAGTATAATTCTCACCGAAGTGACCTTTGGTCACCAGGACTGAGCATCAATAGGACCCTAACAATATGCTGCTACAGTGACACAGTCACTGTTTGTTTCTGGTTAAATCAATCACCATCCAGGGATAACTGCTCACACCAGTCCTCCCCTACTGCATGCTCATGAGGACAGACAAAGGTATGCCTCCTCATTAACTGCCGATCAAGAAAAGTTCTAGATTCCTAAGCCTACAATTTAACTAGTGGGACAGCACTCAGCTACACAGAACTGCTATTACTCCCTTCTGTATGTATACCCCAGACCTCTAACACATCAGCAGCTCATTAAAGCTGGCCCAATGCCCACAAACTGTCTAGCTAATTGTCTCCTCAGAGCAGGAACTACAGTATCTTCTGACAACTGAGTCTGGTTTCTAATAGGGTCTTTTCACCAATGACCAGAGCGACAAAACATGACACTTTAGTACTGGGAACAGGAGCCCTCAGGAGGAACACTCCTGTGGATGCACTTTAAAACTTACCCAAAGGGAAAAAAACAAACCAAAAAAATGTATCCAAGGACACTTTTCACAGCTAACTTTTTGCTACTTCTCAGAATTCTGATCTGAAACACCACAGCTAATGTATGACTCATTTTCTTTACAGGAGCAAGTAACAGCAGTGACAGTAACAACTTAAAATACAAAACAATGAAAGCAAACCTGTTAGAAGGAGTGCTGAAACACAGAAAAATAGTAGCAGGTCAGGTAAAGTGACAGAAACAGAAAATCTACTCCTCAACATTAATGAGGGTTTTTTACACCACAGAAAGAAAATATTAATAAAGCAAAAATTAGCACCTTCTCACTGGGGTTCTTTAAAATCAGAAATAAAGTCTATTGTAGAGTCACATTTAAACATGAGTACTTAAGACTATTATACTGTTGAAATTTTCCTGGAACGCTAAGAAATCACCTGTAAGGAGCCCTTTTCCATAAGTTCTCTCAGTGGCAGGAAGACTTTAGCCACTGTAAGTGCGAGCTCCACAATACATTCTCAATGCTGAGAAACATTTGAAAATCACCTGTTTTGCCTCTCAGTGTTCTGCAGCTCCCTGTGGTCCCTTTTCAGGTGTTTGGTCAAAGACGTAAAGTACTCTTTTAAAAGATTCTGGAAAGGCTGCTGCTTCTCCGGACTAATGATCTCACTAGGAGGAAAACTCAAATTAAACTTCTCCGCAGCACTTTTTACTTTCCTCGGTACAAGTCCAGCAATGTCATCTCCACAATGGCGACAGAAACTAATCACCACAGAAACATGAGTGTGGGATTCTCGATCAGCATTAATAATACTTTTTAGCTGTTCGTAGATTAAGGAAAGACCTTCCTTGTCAGTGAAAATTCCCACTATTGTCAATTCTGCAATGAAACGCAAGTCAGTTCTTAGCTTGGTAATGTTAGGCGTTTTCTCCTCTTTCCTCGCTTCGAAATGTTTTTTCCACACCTGAAGAAGAGAGGGCGCAAAGTCAGAGTACCGCTGGTGAAAGAGAGAGCAGAGGTGCGCAGCACAGTTCACGTCAGAGAGTTTTAATTTTGCCTCCACAATGGAAGCTACGGCTTCTGCAATATATTTGCTTAAATTCAGGCCATTAAAATCATGAGACAAGGAGTCTCTCTGTTGTTCTGTAATTGTTTTTAGTTTCTTGACAAAAGCGGTATTTTTCTTTAAGCTCGAATCTAGGCGGCTAAAGAAATTTTCCTCTGGTCGGTTGTCTGGAGCATTTTGGTTTTTGCTACGAAGTTCCTTTCGTAATTGATGGCGTTCCCAGGCCTCCTGATGAAGCTGAAGAGATTCTTCTTTCTCTCTATGTAAAAGACAAAACACAGATAAACATACACACTTTGAAAGTCAATTCTCATTGACTACAATCTAAGTAGAAGAATCCAAGAGGAACAAAAGGAGCAAAAACAGCCTCCACTGCTTGTTGCCTTGGGGTCTTGCACAACCTGAGCCTTGTGCATGCTAAGTGGGCACTGGGCCTCTGATTTGCACTCGCCACCTCTTCCATTACTTTCAAAGGCTTTGTATTATTGATTCAATATACTGACAACACAGTAAATTATAGCACCTACTGGGGTAGAATGATTTCCAATAATTTAAACTGTTAATCATTCTGTCAATTTGTGAGTTCAACTGACCTAAGACTCAATGTGCAATATGTAAAATATAAAATGATATATGCCTGAGAATATGTAAAATGTTAAACAAAAGCATTGGGTAAACAGAAAAACATTTACACATGAAACATTTCAGTTAAACCACCATTACAAAATGTACTCAATTGTTGAGAATCGTTTCTCCATACTCAGCATTTATCAAACAACTAGTAAAGGCCAGCATGGGTTAGATGAAAAACTTCACCCCCTCCCCCCCAACACACACCAAAGAAGACCCTGGACTGAAGAGATGGCTCAAACCTAGGAATACTGGCTGTTCTTCCAAATAGCCCAGGTTCACTTCTGAGTATCCACATGGCAGCTCACAACAATCTTGGACCCCAGGTTCAGAAGATCTGCTGCCTTTTTCAGGCCTCTAAAGGCATTGCATGTGGAGCCCAGACATGGATGTTGGCAAATACTCATCATCATATATAAAATAAAAATCCAAGAATGTCTTTCCATGAGCATCAATAACAAGAAACACTCATGACTTAGGAAGTCTGGGAAGGAACTCTAGGAGAACAACCAGTTTAAAATCCTTTAGTGAGTACAATAAACTCAATTTAACCTAAAAGAACAATTAAAAGCTGACAGAACTTTTTTTCACCTAAACATTTAGAAAAAAAGTAATGACTTGGGGCAGGGATGGACACAACAGAGAATTTGATTTTAAAATAGTAAAACATATGTTTTGGTTTGGTTTTTTTTTTGGTTTTTCCAGACAGGGTAGCCCTGGCTGTCCTGGAACTCACTCTGTAGACCAGGCTGGCCTCAAACTCAGAAATCTGCCTGCCTCTGCCTACCAAGTGCTGGGATTAAAGGTGTGTGCCACCACGCCTGGCTGAACATATGTTTTAAAATATAAATTTGCAAAAAAGTAATTTTCCTCTTCTCAGCAAAAATCACTTCTTAAATACCTCATTCAACTCTAGGCCCCTTGCCCATCCTGTGCTGAGAGTTACAATGTATTAACACAGGAGCTGCATCAGGGTATACAAACCTTTCAGTCATACACAAACTACAGGACTTGTAATGAAAAGAACAAAAGCATAACTCATTATGCATTCAAATTAAGCAAATCAATTTTACCCTGTACTGAAACATTTCAAAGTATAAAGACCTTATGAGCAAATAAAATATAAAATCCCTATATGCTTTAAAATATTCTAGGAAAGGACCTGGGGAATTGCCTTTCAATCTCTAAGGCTTTGGGTTCAAGTCCAATGGCCAACTCCACTAGTATACACACACACACACACACACACACACATAATTTATTTTAGAAAAGTAGGTAATTATTGAGTAGGGCAGATAAGGGATATGTGGTAAGACTAGTTCATTATTCCATTTTATCTTCATAAATATTTGAAATTTTTCCAGTCAAAGGTTAGGAAGTGGGGCTAGAGAGATGACTCAGCAGTTAAAAGTACTGGCTGCCCTTCCAGAGGACCTGGGATCAGTTTTCAGCACCTCTTGGTGGCTCACAACCATCCATAACTGGTCCCAGAGATTCCAACACCATCTTCTGGCCTCAGCAGACATGTGTACAGACATACATGCAGGCAGAACAGCAGACATGTGTACAGCAGACATGTGTACAGACATACATGCAGGCAGAACACCAGACATGTGTACAGACATACATGCAGGCAGAACACTTACACACACAAATAATAAAAAAAATCTCCAAAACAACAGCACGAAAATGGGTTGTTTTCAGTTATTTTAAAAACACTTTGAAGCCAGGTGTGTACAGTGCATGCCTTTAACCCAAGCACTTGGGAGACAGAGGCAGACAAGTCTCTACAAGTTAGAGGCCAGTCTGGTATACACAGTGAATTCCAGGACAGTTGGAGCTACATACAAAGTGAGACCCTGTCTCAGGAAAAACAACAGCAAACAACTTTGAAGGGGCAAAGGAAGTGCTGTGAAATCAAGTATGTTTATGAATTAAAATTTTAGTGGAAGATATCAACACATACTACACAACCTAACAGCTGGGTCTAACCCCTAAAGCCCAAAGGAGAAGGAAAAAAACAACTCCTGAGCATTGTCCCTGGCCTCTATGCAGGTGGGCATGAAAGTGCACATGCACACGTGCAATTAAAAAAAAAAGTTTCTAAATTTTGGAAGAAAAATTAAGCAAGAGATTCTGAAGAATCATGGTTGTGAATATTCTAAAATTGGGGACTAGTTACTTCCTTCCATACCTTTCTTCCTTGTTAAAAAGGGAGAGACTGGGACTGGAGAAATGCCTCAATGGTTAAGACAGTTTGCCACTCTTCCAGAGGACTCCTGTTGGTTCCTAGGACCCACTTTAAATGACTCACAACTACCTATAACCTATAACTACCTATAACCACAGCTCCAGGGACTCTGATGCTCTCTTCAGGCCTCCTGGGTCACCTGCACACACCACACACCACACACACACTGTTTTTGTTTCTTAATGAAGAGATGGAGTTTTGTAAAGTGTAGTTGCTCAGTACATTTTAGTTGAAGGGCACCAGCCTAGCATGCAGAAGGTTCTACCCTTCCCTCCACTGAGGGGCGAGAGGGAAAAAGGTTCGACAAAAATACTTAAGAACCTCACGAATGGTCAGGGGAACCCAGGAGACAAGCTGACGTCCGCCCAGACCCCACACTGCCCATCATGTCAAACAGCCCCTTCCCCACTGCGTCCTTAGGTGCCCACTCTCACGCCTTCACCCAGCCCAGGTCTCTTACTTCAGCTGAGCAGCCGCTTCTTCCTGCTGCCGCTTGGCCTGCTCCTCCTGCTTTTTCCTCTCTTCCTCTTCCTGTTTCTTCTTTTCTTCCTCTTCCTTCTTCTTTAACTCTTCCTCTGCCTTCACCTTCTCTTCCTCTTTTTTCTTGCGTTCCTTGTCTTCCTTTTTTCTCTTATCTTCTTCCAGTCTCTTCTTTTTGTCTTCTGGGACCTTACTGACCTCCTTCTTGGCAGTGACCTTGAGGTCGTCCCTTGGTTTCTCCTTGCTGCTCACTGGCCGCCTCTCACTGCAGTCTTTTTCCTTGTTGTTTAGTAAAGATTCTTTTTCTTCCATACTTGCTGACTTTTTACGCTCAGCTGGCATTATGTGACCCAGGACAACCTGTAAGAATAAAAGAATGTCAGTACTGTGGGCAGAGTGGCTTTTATTTAACATCATGGCATTATTTTTAAAACAAAACATATTAAGCTTGGCAAGCATGAAGTTTTAAAATGCTATGAAGTAGCACGGTGCTGCCTTAGAAGCTGGGGATGTACTGGTGGGAAAGTGCCTGCCGAGCTCGCACAGCACTCAACGCCCAGCGCCATTACAAAAGTCGGTCACATCCTATGTTTTATTATTATTAGTTCTTCTATATCTAAGGTTGTTGTGTGCTATTTTGTTTTTACTCTTTAATTACGGAAACTTTTGAGCACAAAAGTGGGTTGGGCATCGTGGTGCATGCCTTTATCCTAGCACTTAGGAGACAGAGGCAAGTGGGCCTCTATGAGTTCCAGAACAGACAGGGCTCTAGAAACCCTGTCTCACAAAATAAACAAAACAGAAAGAGTGGTAGTACAGCATTTAGAACTTCTAGACACATATCATCAGCTCCAACCATGATTAACTTCAAACAATTCATCACTGTAACTGGAAACATCATGAGTTTGAACCCATGCTTTTTACATGTGTTAAGAGCAATGCTTATCAGTAGGCCAAGGTAGGAACTGCCCTGAGTTAAGGTTATATAGTTTTAGCTTTAGCTATACAGTTAAATCCTAACTTGAGAGAGAGAGAGAGAGAGAGAGAGAAAGAGGGGCAGGTGGGCAAGGTGGCTCAGTAGGTAAAGGTGCTTGTGCCAATTCTGACCACCCCGGGAACCCACACGGTGGATGGAATGAGAGAACCAATTCCTACAAGTTGTCATCTGACCTCCAAATGCTCTAAAGAAGTAAATTTTTTAAAAAGGATTTTAAAGGAATAAGAAACTGGCCGGGCGTGGTGGTGCACACCTTTAATTCCAGCACTGGGGAGGCAGAGGCAGGCGGATTTCAGAGGCCAGGCTGGTCTACAAAGTGAGTTCCAGGACAGCCAGGACTACACGGAAAAACCCTGTCTCGAAAAACCAAAAAAAAAAATTAAAAAATAAAAAAAGAATAAGAAACTGAAATTTCAGGATGCAGCTCAGTAGACAAGTGCTTAGCATGTCTTAGGCCCTGAATTCTATTCTCGGCATTGTGAATAAAGCAAATAGGTTTAACAATTTTGCTGTGACCATAATACTGTGAGAGAATGCTATCTAACATGAGGGAAGCCCAATTATCAGCAACTCCAAAAATGAGGTAAGAGACAGAGAGTCTGGTTTACTATTTTATGCAATATTCATGAAATGTATTTACACAAGAGAATAGTTACAAAGCAAAAACTCTTGCTTCCTACTAATTAATGAACAGAAAATAGAAGAGTCATAAATTTTACCCCATTACTATAATCTTATCACTTTTTAAAATTTTTTTTGGTTTTTCGAGACAGGGTTTTTCCGTGTAGCCCTAGCTGTCCTGGAACTCACTCTGTAGACCAGGCTGACCTCAAACTCAGAAATCCGCCTGCCTCTGCCTCCCAAGTGCTGGGATCAAAGACGTGCACCACCACCACCTGGCTCTTAACAAACTTTTAAAATAAAAAAATGTACTCTCTCAAATTAGAGCAGGCCTTCAATCTCATTAGTACAAGACAATATTTATAAACATAATGATTAATAAGACCTGTATGTTCTGTTCTGTATCAGTCAGTAGGGTGGCCAGTAGGCCACGAGTTTCCAAACCTCAGCACTATTATCATTTTGAGTAAGTCTGGTGTTTTCTGGGGTGTTTTTGTTTGTTTAGCAGTGCTAGAAATGAAACTCGGGCTTTTTGCCCACATGTTTACCAGCCTACGAGATAATTCATTCTTTGTGGAATCAAAAGGCTGTCCTATATACCTGCAGCAGCTAAGCACGTCTGTGCTTCCTGTGTAGTCAATGACAACAGATTACTCCAGACAGCAATAGATGCTTCTGAGGAACAGAAGCACCACTGGCTGAGAAACTGCTGCACTAAGCCACTTATCCATGAATGCAGCTTAAATAAAACCTGTAACTCAGCTGCTCAGGACCACCATATTTCAAGTGTTCAACTTCCCACGACCAGTGGCTTCCAAGCAAGGCAGTGCAGATACCAAACATTTCCACCATCACAGAAAGTGCTATTTGGACAGCGCTAAACAAACACATCCTTAACTGGAAACTACAGATACTGAAAGAAAAAACCTGTATATCTCACTAAAATGTAGTAACTTCTCAGAAAATATATTTCTCTACCCTAGAGCTAGTTATCTCACACAATTTTTTGGGGCACTACTTTTACGTTTTAACTTCTAAATTATCTGCAAGTTACATACAAGAAAATTCACAATATTATTTACAAAGTATAAAAGTATTTAAACTTCTTGGTGTCTTAGTAAAAGTTAAGGATATACAAGTATTCTTAAATATTTTCAAGTATGGCATTTAAATTTATAGCAAGAAATCCCAGGTTAATAGCTAAAGCCTTTGCAATAATAAATAAAGTATAAATAAATAAGGAATTTATTACTTTAGAGTTAAATATTATCAGAAAGACAGCCTAGACCAGGAGAATTCTGAAGGTACACAGACAGCCTAGTTGTCAGCCTTTACCTTCCTTCAGCCTCCCTTCTTATTTACCTTCTTTTTCTCCAGTATATGTCCACCTTTAATGTGAAAATACCACTCTCTAAAACAAACCTTCAAACAGTATAATACCAGTATCTAGTCACAGGAGCCATACTAAACATTTTATGTACATTATCTCATGTAATCCTAAAATTTTTATGAGGAGGGTATTATTTTCCCTATTTATAAATGAGTAAAGTGAGACTTAACCAAGTAACTTGACCAGGGTCCCCACAGCTGATGATAGAACTGGAATGTGAATTCACAGTCTTCAGCCAAGTTAAGAACCCTCAGAGTACCAAACTATGTGATGGAAGACTTGATCACAGACACCCGACTATGACAAATCATAGAATTATGAATCTCAGCGGGAAGCTCTGATAATGGCTAAGCACTTGCAACATAACGTTAACTTACTGGCACACTCTGGCTGAACGTACGGAGACAATGTAATGTTTAAGGTAACAGCACAATCTTATTTAAGGGTATTAATCATTATATGCAACAAAAATTTATGGAATTTGAATTTTGTGATTTGAAGTAACAAGATATTTCAAGATTATAAGAACATACAATTCTCAGACAACAAAAATGACATCAGAATTTATAACTAAAGTGTTCCTTACAAAACTAAAATTCTTCCATAGAATCAACTCACTCTTTATCTGACAAATCCATGAATGATCATCATTTATAAGCTCATCAGGGTCCCAAACTTTCACGACTCACCAATATTCACTTTTTAGTTTATGTAAATAACTACCACACTAATAAACAGTAACAGTCAGTGACAAATTAAGACAAATCCTGTTTCTGAAGATGGTAAAACAGATTCCCAAAAAGATCTGCAAGTCTTGGTATCAGAACCAAATTTCAGCTAACAAACTTATAACTAAAGTCCAGGCAGGAATACCACTTGAGCAAACAGAACAGGTGTTCAAGTCAGCCTTAAGTCTGCGTCCCAGCTTTGTATCTTACTAGCTATGGAAATCAGGCAACTTAACTTCTGTTTATTTTAATTATTTGCCAATAAAATGAAGCTGTTGCTGCCCATCTTAAAGAATTACTAACCTATAGCACAGTAGCCACCATAAAGAGAGACACTAAATGCTGGGTAGTGATGGCACACACCTTTAATCCCAGCACTTGGTAGGCAGAGACAGGAGGATTTCTGAGTTCGAGGCCAGCCTGGTGTACAGAGTGAGTTCCAGGACAGCCAGGACTACACAGAGAAACCCTGTCTCGAAAAACAAAACAAAAGGAAAAAAAGAAAGAAAGAAAGACACTAAATGACAGCTCTCTTTCAGGCCTGACGCTGAAAAGGCCATTACTAGATGAGTGATCTTTAGGATTAAACAGACTATGGGGCTCTACCCTCCAAGCTTCAGGGTTACGCTGAGTGTTAGACAATACAAGCTGCCCAACACTACCCAAGTGCTTCCGTAGCTACCCAGGGCTCGTTTCCACTATGTTCACACTCACAGGACTGTGTAAACCAAGTACACTAGCAAACAAACACAAAACTGGGCAGTGGTAGCGCATGCCTTTAATCCCGGCACTTGGGAGGCAGAGGCAGGCGGATTTCTGAGTTCGAGGCCAGCCTGGTCTACAGAGTGAGTTCCAGGACAGCCAGGGCTAGACAGAGAAACCCTGTCTCAAAAAACAAAGAAAGAAAGAAGAGAAGAGAAGAGAAGAGAAGAGAAGAGAAGAGAAGAGAAAAGAAACACAAATCCAATGACAATACACTTGTAATCTGTCAATTTAAATTCAATAAATTAAATCTAATAAAAGCACTAGATTCTTATTTAATAACAGCTAAATAATTCACCTAGAGTGTCTCCAAATTTCCCATGTAATATTATATTAAAGAAGTGAATATAAAAATTAGTGGTCTTGAAATTGAAATAGAATCAACTTTTACAAACTACTCTGCTAAGTACTCAGACAGCCCTTAAAAGGAAAGTATGATTGAAAACCACCTTTCTAGCTCCCAAAATACCGCTCCCGGCACTTGGTCTGTATTATTTTAGTTGCCTTTCTAAGTACATTCTAAACTTCCAAAAGAAAGTAAAAACTGTTTTACTAGTAAGACAGACTCTAATGCAGTGTCCTGGAGAGAGGACAGAGAACGGAGGTGTCCCCTAATACAGCTATAAGTTTGCTAAGTACCATATGGTCTATGTATGAAATCACAATCAGACTGCTCTGAAAACACTACAGAGTAAGAGAATGCTGGTTTACCTTTCAAGTCTGTGTTTTGAACTCAAAATGTTCTAAAGGTAGAACAGCACAGAGATATCTTCCGGTTTCTGAGTTTATTCTTTTACAAAATCCTTATATATGTACGAGACTTATTCAAATTTTTTCAGAGATTTCACCACAGCTCAAAAGTGGCTTTCCTGACGATCTGTACGACTTTTATGAACCCCTAAAAACTATGACAAATGAGAAGGGTCAGTAACAGTCTTATTTTCATCTAATGTGTCAATCGGTACATTTAAGGTTTTCTAAGAGCAAGGCTATTCGCTTCCATGCGTACCCCCAAACCTGTAAGCAGCCTCTGCTAGGCTTCTCTTTAGTTCAACAGTACTTGCTTGTAAGGGAAGTAATGAAAGCCTTGAGTTCGAGTCGAACAGTCAACCATCCTACCTGATTAAAAGGAAGTAAACCCGAACAGCCCCGTTGCCCCCCATCCGCAGGTCCGCTCCAAGCCTCTTCCCCTGCACACGCATCACCCACAAATCTCCCACAAACCCCCGCTGGGTCTCAGGGTCCCACCATTGACACACTTCCCGTCCACAACTCCTATTCCGTGGGGACATCTAAGCCCCAAGCCTAACTTCTCATCCCACACTCCCTCAGACTGCAGCCTCTCCAGCTCGACTGCCTACTCCACATCTTCCCCGCTCCCTCGTCCACGCTTCCCTCCGGACCGCCGAGCTCGCCCCAAGCCTCTCCTCGCACTCTTCCACGCCCCCGAACACCTTCCCCCTCCACGGCAGGCTCCTCCGCCTCCAGCCCCGACGCTGGGCCCAGGCATGCGGGGCAGACACCTCTTCTATCGCCCCTCACGCCGGCCTCGGCCGGGCCGAGACATCCCCCCCACATTGACCGGAGCCTCCGGGAGAGGGGTCTGAGGAGGACGACGTCCGATCCGCTCGTCCCTCCACTGCTCGCCGCCCCCGGAGAGCTGGAGTGCGGAGTCGCCTCTCGGGTCCCTCGGGGAGCAGGAGTCCGGACCGGTAGCCCTCCGCACCAGCTCGTCCCTATCGTCGGAGTGGAGGGGGAAGGAGGATCCCCGGAACTCACCTAGTGCCTGTTGTCAACATTAGCCCCGGGTTTCCCAGCACCAACTCCAGCGCTCGGGCTCCCCTCCCCTCCCCCCGCCGCTCTCGCAGACGAGGGCCCGCCTTCCCTCCGCTCCCCTCCTCCCTCCGCCCGTCGGCCCGCCCGCCCGCCACTCACCAACGCGGCCGGGCTGCTAGGGGGGCGGGGCGGAGCGCAGAGGGAAAAGGAAAAGGCTGCCCGCACGACTGCCTAGTCCAAATGGACCTTCGTCTCCGGTCCCTCGCTATGTGTTCAATCCCTCGTCTGGGTTAAGAAGTGATCAATCTATACCTAATCTCGAGGATGTGCTTCTCCTTCAGATATTCGTTGAAATTCTCCTATCTGTAAATTTTTATGTACAGGCAATGAATAGGACAACCGCTTCCAGCACCTCCAATCAGGGCCCCAGCAGAGGGGAGGAGTGTTCCAAGGACCGGAGGCGGGAAGTGGATTGGTCGTCAGGAAAGGGAAAGCGCCTGAATTGGAGATGCGCAGGCGCAAGCGATTCACGGCTGGGGGCGGGGGTGGGGGGAGCGAGAATGAGACGGGGCGGAACTCTAAGGAGGCATAGAAGAGTGGTGGGATAGTAGAATTACGGGGCGCTGTCGAGGTCAAGGTTGGTAACTTAGTTCTCCGAAGGTTGCCTGATGCGAACGTGAGGAACGGGTTCAAGAAGGCAAACTTTGATTGGACTAATACCGAAAGGTTGAAGGTTTAAAAAATCGAAAAGCTAAAGAACATGGCTGTTGAGGAAGGTAGAGGTAGAGTAGACTGGTGGGGGAATTTCCAGAACCGGTTTAAGGTGTTGGACATGAAAAACAGCTAAAATAGAGAGCAATCAAGGCTTTTCCCATTTGGAAAATATAGAAAGCCCTCTATTGTAAGTATTATAACTTTCACAGTGGAATGAAATCGCCCCGTTTTTAAAGGGATGGGGTTACGAACTTGAACCAAATTGACTGTGAAGTGCATTATCAGCTGCTCAACCTGTTTTCCCAAGTGGATATAATGTGCTTCTGACCTCCGATTCGTGTTCAGATTGTGGTCTGCTTAGATGTACATATGGTTCTGCTCTGGTTGGCCCATAGCCAAAGGAACAAAGGTGCAAAACAAGTCTGGATTCATCAGTGTTCAAGCCCGTACAATGATCTGCTACCAACCTTAGTGCTTGAGATGTCTTTGCCCCCTTTTTATTCAGCCTTTGCCCATTTGCTTTCTCCCTGCCCACTTCATTATTAGCAAGTAAATTCTCTTTCAAATTGTGCACCTCCTGGGTTAATTTTTTCTTGTTCAAAACAACCAATAGGTCAATCACGTAAAGGGCACCGAAGGAGGGAGAGGTGAATGCTGCCACTCTATGCCATTGATAAGTAATTATGAGAAGCTTTTTGTTTTTTGTTTTTCGAGACAGAGTTTCTCTGTGTAGCCCTGGCTATCCTGGAACTCACTTTGTAGACCAGGCTGGCCTCAAACTCAGAAATCCGCCTGCCTCTGCCTCCGGAGTACTGGGATTAAAGGCGTGCGCCACCACGCCCGGCTTTTTTTATTTTTTAATATTTATTTATTATTATACCTAAGTACACTGTAGCTGTCTTCAGATGCACCAGAAGAGGGTGTCAGATCTCATTACGGATGGTTGTGAGCCACCATGTGGTTGCTGGGATTTGAACTCAGGACCTCTGGAAGAGCAGTCAGTGCTCTTAACCACTGAGCCATCTCTACAGCCCGAGAAGCTTTTTCTATAACACACAACTGAGGACCACTTCCAAGTCGCAGGTCTCCTTTTCTTATTTTGTCTGTCTTACCCTGCTCCAGATCTGGTGGTGTGGTGGTTCACATCTGTAATTCAGCACAAGAGGATTGCTACAAATTAGAGGCCATCCTAGCACACAGCAAAATCCTATCTCAGAACAAGAAAGTATTTATTTCCTGGATCTAGAATGTAGTTTACAGCATTGCCTTATCTTGCATGAAGCCCTGGGCTCTAACTCAGGACCCCACTTAAAAACTGAGAAAAACTGGGGGCTGGAGAGACGGCCCAAGAGTTAAAATTACCTGCTGCTGTTGCAGATAGCTGGGTTCAGTTCCTAGCACCCACATGGTAGCTCACAACCAACCAACTGTATAACTCTAGACCCAGGCGCTCTGGTACCCTCTACTGGTGTCTGCAGTGCACATGTATACATACACACACCCACACAGTTTTCTTTTAACTTTTAAAAAAGGAAGAAAAAAGAGATCTATCCCTGTATTGATGAACAAGTTCTCATCCTAAACAAGTCAACCCCTGTCTAAGAACACCCCAGGTGTTCTTAGGAACTCTTGTCATCACAGGGAACAAACAAGAGGAGGCGCTAAGGATCAGCTCAATGGTAGAGCATTTGCTGAGCATGCAAACAACCCTGGGTTTGCTCCCCAGCACTAACTCATAATATGTTTAGTACACTAAACACTAAGCCTGTGTTATCCAGCTAGATACAATGAAGTGAGCAGATGAGACATGGGAAGGAACTCTGCCCGAGATGAAAATTTAATCATTGACTTAAACATTACAGGTGCTGCTCCATTTAGAACAGTCTTGCATCTTCTTTACACCTGTTTTAAATTCAACCCAAACTGAAACTATTTCAGCCACCTAACCTACTAAACAACCTAGCTCTGCAGTACAGTGTGCTTAGAGTATTAGTTATTATCTCTCATGAGCACTTAACGTAGCTAACTAGGGCCATGCAGGCCAATTTTGCTATCACAAGGCAAAAAAAAAAAAAAAAAAATTCAAACTGAGTTTTTACTGAATGTAAGTTTACTTTTGTACTATCATAAAGTCAAAAATCCTAAGTTAAACTGTAGTTACATAAGGAACCATTCTTACAACCATAAGAATAGGTACAATTGCCAAAGAAAATATCAAGAAGCAGATGGCTCAGGACTAATCCCAGAGAACCTTCTAAGCATAAAAGTTAGGTCTGTAAATGGGGTCTAAAGGAGAAAAGGGAAAGCCTGCAAGAGTGTTGGTGTCTTGAAGGGCAAAGGAAGAGATGTTCCAGGGAGGGGAAGGGAGAGAATGAAGAATACAATGATGAGAGGTGCTCATCATTGAGTGAGTTTTCAGGCACCATTTTGGCCTAGCACATGGCAGGTTACTATTTTAAAAGATAAGTCTCTCTTAGAGGAGTTGAAGATTAAGTTGGAGCTGGAGAAAAAAACAAGACATATTTGGGAAAATTTTATGGTGAGAAGCAGCAGAAAAAAAACACAGGCAAGAGGTCCTTCAAGCCTAGGGCATCCCTGAGATGGGCTCAGATGCAGAGGCTTCCACTCTCCTCCACTTCATCTTAGTGTCGGTGTTTCTGTGTATACTTACTATGCACCCAAAGATCATCCTGAACTACTGATCTTTCCCTGGGACTACAGGCATGGACTATCACATCTGCTAGAAAGCTGGAATCTTTGATCACTTAATACAGTGAGTAGATTCTATAGCTCTATTCCTAGACAGTTGTGACCAAGCCCACTCAGTCATTCCAAGGGTTCTCCAGCACAGGAGTACGAGGATTAAAAAGAAAGAGACAACAAGACAACGCTGCTGCATGACCCCAGTCAATTCTGAGACTGAAGGCAAATTTAATTTTCCCAATCAGCTTTTTGTACCATTTTAATTCCATGCAAGTATTAAGGGCGAGCAGTACAATAAAGAACTGAAAGGACAATAGTCAAGGAACAAGCAAGACAATAAACACAAAGCCCCATGGTCACTTTGGTGATCGCTGTTTCTAAGGATGCTCAAGATATCTAAGCCAACTTCTTTGTTCTACCCTAAAACTCGATTCTTTTTTTTTTTAAGATTAATTTATTGTATATGAGTACACTGTCACTGTTTCAGACACACCAGAAGAAAGCATTGGATCCAATTACAGATGGTTGTGAGCCACCATGTGGTTGCCGGGAATTGAACTCAGGACCTCTGGAAGAGCAGTCAGTGCTCTTAACCGCTGAGCCATCTCTCCAGCCCCCTAAAACTAGATTCTTACCTGAGCTTACTTCCTTGTCAAGGCCAATGTCAGATTCCTGCCTGAAGTCCATTTCCTGGCCAATGTCAGACTCCTGGCAAGCGGCAGCCCAAAAAGGCTCTCCACACAGTTGGCTGCAGTGAGCCATTCTAGCCTATGAGAAAGGGTGTTGTGCCTCCTTGGGGCTCAGAGCACAGTACCTGCTACCTTGGCCAAGATCTAACAGAGGTAACCTTAACAAGCCCTGGCTGTAGTCTGTCTTAGAGTATCCTGTAGAACTATAGAGAGTTCACTCTTTAATGAGCATGACAGGGGCTGGAAAGATGGCTCAGGGGTTGAGAACAGTCACTGGCTGCTCTTATGGAGGACCTTGGTTTGATTCCCAGCATCTGAAAAGGTCAGCTCAGGAACTTTGGGAAGGTCATGAAACACTTGCTCCTCCGAAAGGGAGAGGCTAGTTAACATTTCTCAGACAACAGGGCGGAACTGACCTGAGGGTGGGGACTCATTCCACCGGACAGACTGTTGCCCACCTTCAGACAAGGGAAATCCTTGTCACCCCCTAAAGACCAATCAGTTTAAAAGGTGCACTGTTCTGCCAATCATATTGTGCCTAGTTGCTGATGCTCTATTCTGCCTCTGGAAACCATATAAAAACTTGCCAACTGGGTGATGTGGGTCGTCGCTTCTCCTTCGAGTCTGAGATGACCCCTGTGCACTGGAACAATAAAGTCCTCTTGCTTCTTGCATCGATGCTGGCTCCAAGTGGTTCACTCAGGGGGACCCTGGTAAGCCAAGGCTCCCCGGAGTCTTACACATCCACACTGTAGCTGAGTTCCAGAGGATCCAGTGTGGCCTCACGTGTACTGCATGCAGGCAATACACACCCACACACATACAATAAAGACGAGTATGCACAGATCATCAGATATTTGACCCCCTGGTGGCCCATAACTGTTTCTGCTTCACTGGCTGTAACGAAGCTCCCAACCATGAAATGCCCCTGTAAAGTCAGTTTCTCTACTGTAGCCCTGGCTGTCCTGGAACTCACTTTATAGACCAAGCTTGTTTTGAACTCAGAGATCGGCCTGCCTCTGCCTTCCAAGTGCTGGGATTAACGGTGTGCGCCACTGGGCTTGGCTTCACTAGATCAGTAGACTCTGCTTCTGCTCCTTTTCAGTCTTTGTGAATTCCTCCACAGCCTGCTCATTACCACCTTGCCAAGACCCTCTCCTCAGGCAGCTTCTGAGAGCCAAACACTCTCTTCGCAGTCTTGAAAAGAATATCTCTTTACAAAGTGCATTATAAGTGAGATTTTTACAACACTCGTCATCTTGGCTGGCCGTGGTGCATGAACCTCTGATCTTCCATATGGGGAGCAGAGAATAAAGTGGCTCAAGAGAGAGGCCAAGTCACTGTGACGTTAGGATTTGGGTGCTTTATTTTAGAATTAAGTTAGAATTTTAAACTGTATTATTTTAATTTGATTCTAGCAACATGTTACCACCACTGCTTCTAAGTATTTTAAAATGCCAGTGCAAAATGGTTGTGTTCATCACTCGGTGATGTTGTGTTGAGAAATATCCTGGGGTGAAAAGCTCTCTCCAAGAGAATATTTCATGTTTTCACTTTCTGTGTCAGTTGCTGGAGATAAAGACAGAGTTATCATTTCTAGCATGTGTTTCTTCTGGGAAGTCCCACACTGCAGACACAATAATCTATTTTCCCATGAAGGCTGTAGAATGAGCCAATCCATTGTCTCCTGTTTAATGAAAGACTCACCTATATATAGATGTTACTTTGTATTAATGTTTTCACATTAAAGGGTCAATATCAATAATAAGAAGCTAACAACAATCACTAGCAACCTTTGGGTATTTACTATGGGGAAATTACTGTACATCTGTTCTCTATTTTAAAACAGCTCTATAACAATAACACAACATTTAGAATTTACTGTCTACAAACAGGTATTTTTCCATACCCCACTCCACCCTCTGTGTTGCTAGGGATCAAATCCCAGGTTTCATGCATGGCAGGCAAGTACTCTCCCACTGAGCTGCACCTTCACTACTGAACTATATTTTTTGTGCATTAATTAAGTTTTTTTTTGTTAGATACTGTTAGTACACCCATTCTGCTGATGTGTAACATAAAGTGTAAAGAAATTAGAAATCTACCCAAGGTCCTGGCTGGAAAATGTAGACCTGGGCTGGAGAGATGGCTTAGTGGGTAAGAGCACTGACTGCTCTTCTGAAGGTCCTGAGTTCAAATCCCAGCAACCACATGGTGGCTCACAACCATCCATAATGAGATCTGATGCCCTCTTCTGGGGTGTCTGAAGACAGCTAGAGTGTACTTACCTATAATAAATAAATAAATCTTTAAGCTTTAAAAAAGAAAAAAGAAAAAAGAAAATGGCAGACCCAAGATGAAGAAGCAGGTAAAATTTAGGGGTTAAAGAACTGGTTCAGGCTGGGTGGTGGTGGCGCACGCCTTTAATCCCAGCACTTGGGAGGCAGAGGCAGGGCGGATTTCTGAGTTCAAGGCCAGGCTGGTCTACAAAGTGAGTTCCAGGACAGCCAGGGCTACACAGAGAAACTCTGTCTCAAAAAACAAAAAAACAAAAAAAAGAAAGAAAGAAAGAAAGAAAGTCAGTCAGTCCATGCCAGGTACAGTCTCTCTTTCGGCCTCATGCTTGTGGCTCAGGAAATAAGCTCTCAGCTACCACTCTAGCATCTTGCCAGCCTGCCTGCTGCCATTTGAGTCACTGGCTAACCTTGGAAACTTACAGCAAGCCCCACATTAAATGTTTTCGTTTATACATTGCCTTGGTCATGGTGTCTCTTGTAGTTAAGCATTCTTAAACAAACAAACAAACAAGAAAAAAACACCAAAACAAACCCTAAACTACTGCAAGATCCATTTCTAGGTATAAGCCTTTAAATATCCAATATACAGCAGGGATACCTGCGGACCTGTTTTCACTGAGACAGCATGCACAACAGCCATGCTATGTAATCAGCCTGTGAGCTGATAAAAGAATGAAGATATTAAGAAACACACACACACACACACACACACACACACACACACACACACACACACTATTCAGCCATAAAGAATGAAATCGAGTCATTTGCAGGAAAATAGAAACCATCATTTATCTTATTCAATGTTTTATTGCTGTGAAGAGACATCATGACCATCGCAACTGCTATAAAGGAAAGCATTTCATTGGAGTTTGCTTACAGTTTCTAAAGTTTAGTCATTGTCATCATGGTAGAGAGCAAGGTGGCATGCAGGCAGACATGGAAGTTGACAGGTCTACATCTGGATTTGCACACAGCAGGAGAAGAGAGACACTGGGCCTGATTTGAACTAAAGCCCACCTCCAGGAACACACTTCCCCCAACAAGGCCACATCTTCTAATCCCTGTCAAGTAGTGCCACTCCCTTGTGACCAAGCATTCAAATCTATGAGCCTATGGGGACCACTCTTATTCAGACCACCACATCACATTAAGCAAAGTAAGCCAGGCTCAGAGAGAAAAACAAATATATATTGGAATATATATACATATACAGGCATACATAGATATAGATATATAGAATCTTAAAGGGCTGGAGAGGAACTCGAGAACCCTGGCTACTCTCCCAGAGGATCTGGCTTGGATTCCCAGTGCCCACATGGTGGCAACAGCTATCTGTTACTCCAGTTCCTGGGTGCTTATGTCCTCTTTGTGGATCCACAGGCACTGTTTGCACCTGGTGCACAGACATACATGCAGGCAAAACTCCCATAGACAGAGAGCATTATAAGAAACATGAAAATGGAAGCAGTCACATTTGGGAGGAAGGAAGAGCTAGTGGGGGCAGGGACAAGAGGAGGTTGAATGGGGTGAGGAATTTGATCAAAGTACATATACATGTGTGAAAAATGTTAAGAGGAGAACATCAGTTTCACAAATCATATATGCTAATACATTTAAGGTCTAAGTAACTACATGGCCTAGTAAGGTTGGCATTAGAACTTGTAGTCTGATACCTGCCTAGTGGAGGGCTTGTTTGGCTACTGTACCTACCTACTTCTATATGTTGGTTGATAGGGCAGCATCCTTACATCACAGCACCAATATAAAGGCCTTAGTAGGGTGGTGGTGGCCCATGCCTTTGATCCCAGCACTCAGGAGGCAGAGAGGCAGGCAGACCTCTGAGTTCAATGCCATCCTGATCTACAGGGCGAGTTCCAGGACACAGAGAAACCCTGTCTCAGGGTGAGGTTGGGGGCTGGGAGGGTGGGGCGGGAGGAGAGAAGAGGGGAGAATACAGGAGAGTAGAAGGCATCAAAGGGGAGGGACGGTAAGGAAGGACAACAGAGAACGAAGTATGAATAAAAATGCAATGTAGTGATGAAACCTATCAATTTGCAGGCTAACTTTAAAACAAGGTGAAATTGAGTTTTCTTCTCTCTCCCAAATTCTTTCTTTCTGCATTCGTTGTTTCTGTAATGAAAACTACGCGGCTGTACTCTGGAGCTTCCAGCAGAGGGTGACTATTAAGGCGGGTCGCCAGCCTTGCACGGGGTCCAAATCCAGGAGGCCTTTGACCCCGAGATCTCCCCCAAACCTACCAGCCTGTATACAAGGCGTGCCTACTCCTCAGATTCCAGCCTTTCATTGGCCCTGAGAGGCCCGCCTCTTGACCAATGAGGCCTGGGGGCGTTATCCTGGGACGGGTCCTCAGACTCACGTGGTGTGTTCGGGTCTCCTCTCCTGCACCGGACCCTCGCTCTCCTTGGTTGTAGCTCTTATTTTTCTATTCTTCCACGGCGTCTTCGACCCCAGATTGGATATGGCATCGGCCGCCACTGTGGCAGCTGCAGGGAGAGCTCTCCGCCGGGCCGTTCTGCTTCTCCGGCGCGGTTACCAGACGGAGAGGGGCGTCTATGGATACCGGCCTAGGAAAGCCAAGAGCGGAGAGCCTCGAGGCGACCGTGCACGCCCCTCAGGTTGGGGATGCAGCGGGCAGAGGGCAAGGACCAGAGGGGGCTCCTGTGCAGCTTGTGGTGGCTCCGGGGAGCTTCTGGCCTGTGAGGAATCTGGCCTTGGAGAGCAGAGGAGACAGACGGAGGGAAGCTTGGGAATTGTCAGTGTCGAGGTCTCACCAGTGTCTAACCTTCACAGTTAGACATCCCTGGCTTTGTTTCCACGTAATCTACCCATCTTTCTTATTGGGTCCTGGCTTGGGGACAGCTTCTTTTAATTTCTTTCCCTTAAAGAAGTGGGAATTTGGCTATTGGCAGAGACTGGTCTGTGGGAGGAGACACTTTCTAAGACCTCCCAGTTCTTTTGTTTGTTTGGTTTTTGTTTTTTGTTTTTCGACTCTGTATAGCCCTGGCTATCCTGGAACTCACTTTGTAGACCAGGCTGGCCTCGAACTCCCGCCTCCTGAGTGCTGGGATTACAGGCGAGCGCCACCACGCTCCGCTGACCTCCCAGTTCTTAAGTGGATTTTCAGGGCCAACTGTGTGACATCTCTGTGCTGCTGCTGCTTCTTCTTCTTCCCCTTGGTTTTTTTGTTTGTTTGTTTGTTTGTTTTTGTTTTGTTTGTTTTTCGAGACAGGGTTTCTCTGTATAGCTCTGGCTGTCCTGGAACTCACTTTGTAGACCAGGCTGGCCTCGAACTCAGAAATCCGCCTGCCTCTGCCTCCCGAGTGCTGGGATTAAAGGCGTGCGCCATCACTGCCAGGCTCCTCTTTAACTTCTAAGAGCCTGATTAGACCTTTGACTCTTTCTTCACACTTAGGAACTTTAGTACTTTGCTATTTACCCCGGGACCACTAAAAATAAACCTCATCTCATTCATTTGTATGCAGTCAATTTTTTTTTTCTTTGAGACCGTGTTACTCTGTGGAGCCCCGGCTATCCAGGAACTAGCTATGTAGACCCCAGAGGCCTCAAACCCTGAGATCTGCTTGCCTCCACCTCCTTAGTGTGGGACTAAAGGTGTGTGCCACCACGACCTGCTATCATGGACCAGCTATAGTGGAATATTTTTAGGGAAAGCATTTTGATCAACTAGATTGTTAATTCTGGCTTTGCAAGCTATATTTTCTTTCACATTACAAAGTCAGTGTAGACTTTTTTTCCTGTGTTGTTTGGTCTTACAGCCCTACCACTGAGCTCCTACTGCTCAGCTCCCTATCATTTATACGCACTATTCTTAGACTTATGTGTGTATTAGCAGTGATTTTGGTGTTTAAAATGCTAGTTCTAGGTTCTGTGGGTTTTTTCTCTCTTTATCCAGGTTCTTAGGTGAAGTTCAAAAACGTGACCTCCCCACCCCCTCTTCTCTTTATAGTATTGGAGAGAGCAAAATGAGGGTTTGCCAGTGCTAGGCAAGTGCTGTACCGCTGAGCTACATAGACCCACAGCCCGGAGTTCATGCGAGTGTGTGCCGCTGTGTGTCCACCTTTGGCTAGTCATAAGGATGTGTGTTGTACGTGGATGGGCAATGCCTTTATTTAAAGTTATGCCAGTGGGCATGCGCACTGCGGCTGTGACTGCTTTGGAGCTCTTCTTTCCCATCCTACTGACCTACTGAGTTAAGCTTGCCATGGGCAAACCTAGGCTAATAGTTGTTATTTGGAAGACTCTGAGAGTCATTTTGGGAGCTGTAGACTGGTAGGGCTAGAAAAATATCTCTGGAGTTGTCAATTCTTTCTCTCTTCCCTTATCGCCAAATGATTTCCACTTCTCCTAACGGAGAGAGAACTCACTTTATTCTGAGGTACTTGGTCCCATCTGAAAGTTCAGAACCAAGTGACAGCTTCAGGCCATGGGTTTGATCTTGTGTGCGTTAGGGCCACTGTGAGGGGAGAACAGAGCCAATGCTGGGAACATTTGCATCAAGTGGCAGCATCAGGCTCAAGGGGGTTTGATGGGAAGGGTAACAAATGGTTTAACTTTATTTAAAAATACTCTGACTAAATCTTAAAGGCCAATGGGATCCCTTTTCCGAATTACCACCGCATGGATATCTGCGATAGTTTTCTTTTCTTCTGCTTTAGGAAGTTACTTTATCACAGCTCTTTATAGATCATCAGAGGCGCATGCGTGACTTGTATTCCCATCCCATAGACGAAGTTGGTCAGTAGCTACACATCCCTGTGAGCCATGGAGGCTGGGGAACACAGTGTTTTACCTGCATGGCCATGCATCAGCTAAGAATTATCTTATTATCTGAAAGGAAGGGGAAAACTGGTAGCCGTGGCTCCCAAAATCAACCCTGAATTTTTTTAAAGTTTTTTTCCGTATAAACACTTTTCCCCCTCTTGGTAGCTTCTGAATCTGAATTAGCCTCATTATCTGGCGAGCGCCGTCCTCATTGGCAGAGCTGGCTGTACCTCAGTCTAGCATTCCATGAACTCTATCCCCCAGTCCATATGTGAACATTCAGGTCTAGTGTGTGTGTGTGTGCGTGCGTGCGTGCGTGCGTGCGTGCGTGCGTGCGTGTGTGTGTGTGTGTGTGTGTGTGTGTGTGTGTGTGTGTGTTTTAGGCCAGAGTTAGGAATTTTTTGGCAATACAGGTTTCTTATAAAGTTTACAGATCTGCAACCATTGTTTCCGGTTATTCCATGGGCACGTTGCTTAGGTCAAAAAACTTATCTAGCCATACCTTTAATCCCAGCACTCAAGAGGCTGAGATGGGCAAGAGTTCCAAAATCAGGCTGATTTATATAGCAAGTTAATTCTATCCTGTTGGAGAGTGGGGGTGGGAGGAGAGGGGAGAGAAGGAGAGAGGAAACTTATTGAGAAAAGAGTTAAGCTTGAAAAGTCTGATCTCTTATTAATTACCTCTGTTCTCTAAATGGAATGGTATTTGCCTTTAGACTCTGAATTACAGGTCTTAGTATGAAGGTAATTTTTTTTGTAAGACAGTATGTAGTCCTTTCTGACCTGGAATTTGCTTTTTAAACCAGGCTGCGCTCTCTTTATCTCTGACTTATCTCTGCCTCCCAGGTGGGACCTAAGGCGTATTTCACCATGCCCTGCTCTCAAGGTTACATTTTTTGTTTGATTTTTGTTTTTTTGAGAGTAAACTAAACTAAACAGCCCTAGCTGTCCTGAAATTCTGTAGACCAGGCTGGCTTCGAACTCACAGAGATCCTTTGCTTCCTGAGTGCTGGGATTAAGGCATGAACCACTACGACCAGCTCTCTTTATTTGATATTTAAGGTTAAGCTAGCTCAGTGGCTCTCAACCTTCCTAATGCTGGGACCCTTTAATACAGTTCCTTATGTTGTGGTGAACCCCAACCATAAAATTATTTTGTTGCTACTTCACAGCTGTAATTTTGCTACTGTTATGAATCATAATGTATAAATGTATAAATATCAGTTACACAGGGTATCTGATATGTGACTCCTATGAATGAGTGGTTTAACTGCCAAAGGGATTGCAATCCAAGGGTTGAGAACCATTGCGCTAGACTGAGTTATCTTACAAAACTTTGGGGTGTGGGGAGGGAGGAAGGTGCATTCTCAGTAGAATATGAAGGGTTGAAGCTCTGTAGCTTGCAGGTTTGAGGTCATGGCCATATGGACCTACTAGCTGGCCAACTATAGCTATAAATATTGCCATACACAAACTTGTAAAGTTACTTAAACATTGTAAGAGTCTTATTTATTTATTTATTTATTTATTTATCTTGAGACAGGGTTTCTTGCTTTGTAGACCAGGCTAAGATTTTAATTGCATCTCATTTAGTTTATTTACATGTTCATTTTAGATAGGGTCTCAGGTATTCCTGGCTGGCCTGTAACTTACTATATTATCTGGTGATGATCCGAAACTTCTGACTCTGTCTCAGATGTTAAGATCATAGTGCTGAGCTTGTGTTACGTGGTGCTAGGACTTAAACCTTCAGCTAGGTAAGCACTCTGTCAAAAGGACTCAGCTCTAGCTCGTGTGTGTGTGTGTGTGTGTGTGTGTATGTGTATGATTTTAGGGGGATTAATTTAAGCAGTTTGGTTTTTTTGGGGGGGGGGTGTTTCGAGACAGGGGTTCTCTCTGTAGCCCTGGCTATCCTGGAACTCACTCTGTAGACCAGGCTGGCCTCAAACTCAGAAATCTGCCTGCCTCTGCCTCCTGAGTGCTGAGATCAAAGGCTTGCGCCACCACGCCCGGCGGCAGTTTCTTTTTTTAAGGTTTGTTTATTTTATGTATGTGAGTACACTGTCCCTCTCTTTAGGCATCAGATCCCATTACAGATGGTTGTCAGACATCAAGTAGTTGCTGGGAATTGAACTGAGGACCTCTGGCAGAGCAGTCAGTGCTCTTAACCACTGAGCCATCTCTCCAGCCTGAGCAGTTTCTTTTTATATGTATGTGTAGCTGTACTTTTGGATACTTTATTGGGTTCTTTTTCCTACTACCCTTCCCCACACTTCCAACCCTCCCAACATCAGGCAGGGAAGAAAGGATAGAGGAGAAAGGTGGCGTCAATCTCTTTAGAACTTCCAAATGCTGAGGGGCATCAAATTCCATGGGGGCAATGTCGATCTTCATTGTCAGAACATCCAAGTTCTTTGTCCCTATTTGCTCACAAGCATTTAACAAAACATAGCAGACTCCAGCAGCAGCAACCAGCAGCAGCAGGGGCTGCAGCAGCCACAGCCTCTCTGGGCTCTGGCAGTTTTTAATGTCCTCTCAAGAGTTCCTAGAATTCCAAATGCAATCTGTCTTCAGCTGGCAAAATCACGCCCCTGCCAGAGCAGGAACCGAATCATAGCCAGCTGCTATGGACAATCTGAATAAGCCCCATATCCCACACCTGGGATTAAATCAAAAACATATTCATATAGCATAATTGGGTTTTTAAAGCAACCACGCCGGGTGTGGTGGCGCACGCCTTTAATCCCAGCACTTGGGAGGCAGAGGCAGGTGGATTTCTGAGTTCGAGGCCAGCCTGGTCTACAGAGTGAGTTCCAGGACAGCCAGGGCTACACAGAGAAACCCTGTCTCGGAAAAACAAAAAAAAAAAGAAAGAAAGAAACCAAAGTTCTCATTACCCGTTGGGGGGCGGGGGGGGGGGTTGTGCATGCACACACACACACACACACACACACAGATCTGGAGTTATAGGTAGTTGTGGACCATTAAGTGTGGATGCTGGAAACTGAACCTGGTTGGTCCTCTGTGAAAGCAGCAAGTGCTCTTAACTATTGAGTCATTCCAGCCCCATGAGTTTCATAAATGACAATGTTGTGCTGCATACAAAAGCTGCACACGAGCTGGAGGATGTCTCCCCTAAGATTCAGGTACTGTTTCTTCTTTCAACTCACCAGAGTTTAGAAACTTGGACAATATAGAATATGTATTTCCTATACCTAAATCTTTGGTGTCTATTATAGTACCCAGTGCCTAGCAGGTACAGAGTAAATGTATTTAAGTTAAAAACAAATAAGCAAGCTGGGCGGTGGTGGCTCATGCCTTTAATCCCAGCACTCGGGAGGCAGAGGCAGGCAGATTTCTGAGTTCGAGGCCAGCCTGGTCTACAAAGTGAGTTCCAGGACAGCCAGAGCTATACAGAGAAACCCTGTCTCGAAAAACAAACAAACAAACAAAAGATTTATCACTGCCTTTCTTCACCCTCCATATGTTTGTCTTGGGTGTAGCCGGTGAGTGTCTGGGGTACCACGCCACTCACTAAGCATGCCTTTGTACTCTGGATTTAAGGCAATAGCTCATTGGCCTTTAGAAGCCTCTTGGATTGAGATATTATCAGTGTTTTCAGCAGTTAAACTTTGACTGAGTGTTCTTTGTAGCTTACTCTTGGTAATAGCGTGTACTTTAGCCTCTGTAAACCTTAGTTGCCAAATTATTTTATTTATTTATTTGTGCTCAGAATCTCATGCATCAATTTTGGATTTATTCAACCAAACTCCTAGCTCATAGTGGAGGCAAGATGAAAAATGGCGATCCTCAAGGATACATTTTATCATGAAGGATTTTAGATTTTTAGATTTTCTTTTTTTTCTCTCTCTCTCTCTCCCCTGCTACCCCCACCCCATCCTAACAGCCCCCCTAGCTTTCTTATTGAGATTGCAAACTACTGAGAGCAACGGGTCAAAGCCGGAGGCTTATGCTGGCTGTTTCACGTCTGTTATGGAGTGGGAGGCCTGGCAGCTGGAGTGGCTATGGTGGCTGCTCCTTACATCCTACTGAGTCAGAAAGCAGGAAATGGCTATAACTCTAAAGGCCTGGCCCAATGGGCCTACATCCACTAACACTAGTCCCCATAACCCAGATGCTCTGTCACCTCCTAACCCTGCTAGGGACCTCATAAATCCGTAGGAAACTCTTCCTGCTGAGCCCGTGCTCAGAGGCCTTCAAGAGACAGAAGCCAACGGATTCTACACTAAGCTGGAGGTTACTGTCTCTATCACTGAGCTGTGATAGTTGAAGTCAGGTTGTGGGGGTGTTGCATATTACAAATCACAGGGGCCTTTCCTGGAGTTGTAAAAAATACTTTGAAGAAACTGAAATAATTTTTAAAACTGTAGAAAAATTTAAAAATATTAATGCAGATGCAAAGGTGTACAGCCTTCGCTCCTTACTTGAAAGATGGCTGACTGATACAGTTCCCTCATCACTTTTTCTATAGGTTCAAGACAACCCTTTTTTTTCTTTTTTTTAAATTTATTTTTCTTTTTAAAAATTAGATATTTTCTTTATTTACATTTCAAATGTTATCCCATTTCCTAGTTTCCCCCAAAAAATCCCCTCCCCCTTCCTCCCTCCCCCCTGCTGCCCAACCCACCCACTCCTGCTTCCTGGCCCTGACATTCCCCTATACTGGGGCATAGAATCTTCACAGGACCAAGGGCCTCTCCTCCCATTGATGGCCAATTAGGCTACATAGAGCCATGTGTCCCACCATGTGTTTTCCTTGGTTGGTGGTAGGACACCCCTTTTCAACTTTTATTGTAATAGGTGAAGGGATGAGGATTTGCCTCAGTAGCAAATGTCTGCTTAGAATGCTCAGAGTCCTAGGTTTTACCTCAAGGGAAAAATGTGTGTGTGGTGTATATGTGTATGTATGTGTATGTGGGCGTATATGTATGTGTGTGTGTATGTGTATATGTATGTGTGTATATGTGTATGGCGTGTGGTGTGTATGGTGTGTGTGTGTGTTGTATGTATGTGTATGTGGTATATGTATGTGTGTGGTGTATATGTGTGTGTGTATATGTGTGTGTGATGTATGTATGTTTATGAGGTGTGTGTGTGTGGTGTATATGTGTGTGTGTGTGGTGTATGTATGTGGTGTGTGTATGTGTGTAAGTATAATGGAACATTCGAGTCAGCTTCTTTATTACCGGTGTCAGTTTTAGAGGTTTCTTAACTTAGCCGGGAGGTGGTGGTGTAGCCCAGCTCTTGGGAGGCACAGGCAGGCAGATCTCTGAGTTCCAGGCCAGCCTGTTCTACAGAGCAACTTCCAGGACAGTCAGGGATACACAAGGAAACTCTGTCTCAAAAAATTAAAAACAACCTCCTTTCCCTGACCCCCAACAGCAGAGTCAAACATGCTAATATATGTTTGCAATCTCAGCACTTGGATAGTTGAGATATCCTTAAAAAAAGAAAAGGAAAGGAAAGAAAAAAAAGGAAAGAAAAGAAAACAAAAGCTATATGTCATGGAAGGAGGCATTTACTGCCGCAGAGGCCAGAAGAGGTGTCAGGTCCCCTCGGACTAGAGTTACAGAAGGTCCTGAGAATTGAATCAGGATTTTCTGGAGAAGCAGCCCAAACTTTTTTTTTTCTTTTTTCGAGACAGGGTTTCTTTGTATAGCCTTGGCTGTCCTGGAACTCACTTTGTAGACCAGGCCGGCCTCGAACTCAGAAATCCACCTGCCTCTGCCTCCCAAGTGCTGGAATTAAAGGTGTGCGCCACCACGCCCGGCTTTTTTTTTTTTTTTTTTTTGACAGCCCAAACTCTTAACTAAGCCGTCTCCCTTCGTCTGGCTTTTAAATGAAATACTAAGTTTAGTTTAACTTTGCGGCTAGTGTACTTTGTGCTGGGTAACTTGGCATTCTCCTTCCTGAAGCAGAACTAAGGTCCTTGTGCCTCGCTACCAAAATTATACATTTTAATTTATAGGAAACAACAAAGCAATCAGTGGAGATGGTGTTTTTGCCATGGTCTTTTGTAAACGTCATTTTGTTTTCGTGTGTCTTCCGGTCACAAGCAACAGAGCCTAGCTGTGGCTATCCCAAGCAAAGAGCAGCATCCAGAAGGATGTCTCCTCAAACTGGACGACATGTTCAGCAGTTAAGACTCAGGAAGGGCCAAACCAGAGTCGTGTCTGGGAATATGGCGCACTGTGGGCCTGCTTAGCTGCTGACGATGCAAATATGTCTGACTGTGTCCCTGATCTTCCCTCGCTATGCCACCGCATGCCATGAACTTAGCAACACATAGAGCCTTGAAGTCAGAGCAAGCCCCAGAATGCCTGGGCTGCAGATGTGAGCCACTGTGCCCAGTTTATCTATTTAGCTTGATGATAGTTTTGCAGCACATGAGTGACAAGATAATTAAGGTTAATTCCTTGTCTATGGTTTTATAGAATAACTGTGGCTGGAGTCTGAAATAATAAAAGAGGGCCAGTTAGATAGCTCTTGGGATGTAGGTGCTTGCTACCAAGCCTGAGCACCTAAATTTGATCCCTGGGACCCACACAGTAAAAGGAGAGAACAAAATTTTCACGAGTTATCCTCAGGATTCTGCATGCATGTTCTGGCACGCCCCTTGCCAAAATAAATACATGCATACAGATTTTTTTTTAACAAAGGAGATGTGAGATTGGGTGTTTGGCCTTGTGGTAGAGTACGTGGGAGGCCCTGAATTTTTGTTCCTAGCACTGAAGGAGAAATGGAAATGCAACATTGATTTGGGGGTTTTACCTTCATTTTACTATTATTGTTGTTATTTTTGTTTGTTTGAGACAAGGTCTCACTATGTAGCCCTGACTGGCTTAGAGCTTAGTAGGTAGGCCTTAATCCATCTGCCTCTGCCTTCCAAATACAAGCATGTATAGCTCCAACCAGAGAAAAATATCTGTACATAGGTAGGTAGATAGATACATAGATAGATGATAGATTCTTGTTTTATGTGAATGAATGTTTGGCCTGCATGTATGAATATGTACTAGAGAGCTCTGAGTCCCCTGGAACTGGAGTTACAGATGGTTGCAAGCTGCCAAGTGGATGCTGGGAGCTGAACCCGGGCCTCTGCAAGAGCAGCAAGTGTCCTCAGCCATTGAGCTCTTTCCCTAGCCCTGTTGTTTGTTTGCTTGCTTTTTGCTTTTTGGTGGGTTTTTTGTTGTTGTTTTGGTTTTTTTTGTTTTTATTTTTTTGAGACAGAGTTTCTCTGTGTAGCCTTGGCTGTCTGGGCGCTCATGTTGTAGACTAGGCTGGTTTTGAATTTACAGAAATCTGCCTGCCTCTGCCTCTGCCTCCAAAGTGCTGGGATTAAAGGCACTTGACACTGTGCCCAGCATTTCCCCTGTTTTTAAAATGCAGTCTAAGATCTAAGAATCCCTGCACTAACAGGGAAAGGAGGGGGACCACCATGTCTTTAATGTCAGTGTGGAACTGATGTGTGTCAGTTTCGGAAGTTCTTCCTAATGTCTGTCACACATCCAGTTATCACAAATAAGCACTCATGGCTTGAGCTCCTTTCCTGTTGGCTTTGGTGTTGCGTCCATGGACTTTAGATATCAGGAGATAAATGTAAGGAAATAAGCGTGTTACCTAGCATCTGACAGCCTTTCATCCTGAAAGCCCCTGGTAGATGCGGGGTTGCGGGGAGGGGGAGGGACCAGTGTGTTAAATGTCTAAGGCCATCCTTCTGGGGCAAGTGTTTCTATTGTTTCTGAGCATCTCCTCAATTGTGTTACTTCCTTCTCCCAATTCAGTTGACCATGGCCTTGCCAGGCTGGTGACAGTGTATTGTGAGCATGGCCACAAAGCTGCCCAGATCAACCCTCTCTTCCCTGGACAAGCCCTCCTGGATACTGTGCCTGAAATCCAAGCTCTTGTCCGGACACTCCAGGGACCCTTCACTACCACAGGTAAGGCAGCTCCTGGGTGTTCGAGGGAACTGGCAGGAAGAGCCTTGTTCTATTCTGGTAGAATGAGGATGCCCTGGATTGGAGACTTCCATCAGGCAAAGGCAGGGGTTCTCAAACTTCCTAACATGTCAGCTCTTTAATACAGTTGTTCCTCATGATGTGGTGGCACCCAACCATAAAATTAGTTTTGTTGCTACTTATTTTGCTACTGTTATGAGTCATAATGTAAATATCTGTCTTTTCTGATGGTCTTGGACAACCCCCTGTGAGAAGATCATTAGCCCTTCAATGGGGTTGTGACCCATAGCTTGAGAACCCCTGGGAGGAGGGACAAGGAAGAGCACACTGAATTGTCTTCGATTAGGAGCTGTCTTGAAGTTCTAGAATGGTCTTAGTTTCTCTGTGGTAAAAAATACATAGGCCGGGCGTGGTGGCGCACGCCTTTAATCCCAGCACTTGGGAGGCAGGGGCAGGCAGATTTCTGAGTTCGAGGCCAGCCTGGTCTACAGAGTGAGTTCCAGGACAGGCAGGGCTATACAGAGAAACCCTGTCTCAACAAACAAACAAACAAACAGTCTCAAAGCCTAATCCTGCTGACGTCATTCCTCCAGCATGGCTTCCTAAACTTCCCACACAGCACCACCTTCTGGGGTCCGAGTGTTCCAGTGTCTGAACCTACGGGGGGGGGGGGGGGGGGGGGGGGGCTTCTCATTCAAACTACCACAGATGCAAACAGACTCAGTAAACCTAAGGAATGTGTAGCTGTCACATGGCAGAGGTGGGGACAGCCTGCTCTGCTTTCATTCTAAAGCCCTGATCCCCTCATTCCACATCTCCTGCCTGGAAACTAAAGCAATCACAAAACAAACAGAAAAATGAGGCCTGCATCACGAGTCACCGTTTCAGGGTTTATCTCATGTTACCTACGTTATCCGTATTATTGTGCTGCAAGAAAGAGACCCGGGGTCCTGGGCATGCCAGGCAGGAGCTCTACACTGAGATGTAGTCCTACCCCAAGAGTTTTAAATTTCATCCTGAAGTCACTATAGAATCACAGTCCCACATAACATAGAGCAGTCCTCACGAGGAAGGTCTCCTCCCATCGAGTTTCACCACCTTATGGCCATCAACCGGAATTTTAATTTTGCCTTTAGAGAAGGTCTAGATTGGTCAGAGGCTGCACCTCAGTGCAGAATGCTTGCTTGTTACGTGGGAGATCCTGGATATAAGTTCCCACAATTGTTTGGTTTTTTTTTAAAGGAACTATTAATAACCAGTGATGATTCTGTTTGTAATGGAGCTCACGGTGGAAGCAGCAGAGGCACTCTGTTCCGTCCCTCGACTTCCCTTCTGGGCGGCTGCTGCTTCTGTGACATGGTCCCTTTGGTTGTCTTTCACAGGACTGTTAAACCTGGGCAAAGAAGCAGCTTCTCTTGAGGAAGTATTGGCCTATCTGAACCATATCTACTGTGGCCCAATTTCTATCGAAACCGCCCAGCTTCAGAGCCAGGAAGAGAGAGACTGGTTTGCCAGAAGGTTTGAGGAACTGAAAAAGGAGACGTTCACCACAGAAGAACGAAAATACCTGTCCAAACTATTGCTAGAGTCTCAGGTATAAACAGTATCAGCTAGGGGCCGGAGGGGTGGCTCAGTGGTTAAAATCACCTGCTGCTCTTCTAGAGAAGCCAGGTTCAAATCCCAACACCCACATGGTGCCTCATGTTGCTGTTTTTAACTCCAGCAACAGGGGATCCAACGTCTGTGGCTTCTGAGGGCACCCGCACTAATGTGTATACGCTGACGCACAGATACATACAACTATATAGCTAAAAGTGGTAAAAATAAGTACTAGCTAATATCAGTGAGCCAGGCCTTCTCAGTTCCTGCAAAGATCGCTCGCCACTAAAGAGAGGAAAGAAGGCAGTAGACCGTGTCCCTGCCGCTCCCCATTGCTTCAGCACAGCAGACTTAGCAACACTTCACTCCAGGCAGAAGCAAAGTGGATGGCATCAAAGTGCGTTGAAGCATTTGTCTGCTTGTTTTGTGAAAGCTGACAAAGTCCTTGAGATGATGCATCTCGTTTTGTTTCCTGAAGAGATTGCTAAACTCCTGGGCAGAGGTTCTCACTGTAAACTGGTGAAACCAAACCATCAGGGCTGTGGTAAGGACTCAGGCAGGACAAACCAATAAAGCCTATTTCCACCACTGTATCTGGATAGCATTAGACCTTGGTGAGAAAATACTGTGGAGCCTCTACAAAAACTGCTGTTTGACTAAGCAGCAGATAGCCAAGTCCGCCCTTAAGCCTAGAAAAGCAAATAGAGAAGGTAGCTGTTCCCAGATATGTGATACTCTTTACAGCTCCTTCTGGGTCAAGGGTCCTTAGCAGAGCTGTACTATCCCGTGATGCCTCTCTCCATGGATATGTAGTGAAGGGACACAGCTGGGACCACTGGAATGAATAATCTGGGGCCTTCTTACACCACATGGGCCATATCTGCCTTTCGCCTGAGCACTTGACTGTCTTCCGGCAGCTCATATGTCTGTTCCATAGGAGTTTGACCACTTTTTGGCCACCAAGTTTGCCACGGTGAAGAGATACGGCGGTGAAGGGGCAGAGAGCATGATGGGCTTTTTTCATGAGTTGCTGAAATTGTCAGCCTATGGCGGTATAACCGACATCATTATCGGGATGCCCCATAGAGGGAGGTTGAATTTGTTGACAGGCCTTCTGCAGTTACCTCCGGAGGTAAGGTTCCTCTCTATGTGTGCTTTGTTTGTTTGTTTTAATGTCCATGGCTACTATTTTTACCTTTAATTGTTGTTACACAGTCCCCTCCACGTAACCCCAAACTCCTATATTCCTAGATGCATAAATGCAGCCCACTCAGTGACATCTAATGTTACCACTCGGTCCTGGAGAAACAACCGGAGGCTCTTCCCTGGGGAAGATCTTTCTCCCACTCTGGGCACTCCCCAGCTGCCCACGACTCTTAGTCTGCGGCTGAGGCCTCTGGAGCCTCTGGAGCCTTCCCCTTTCCATAATGGCATGTTAGTTGATGTAGGCGTTCAGGTCTCGTTTGGGCAGCCATGTTGATGAGACTCCACAGAGGTAGCTTTTCTATGTCTCTAGGAACTTTCTGTGGTTCTTGCCTGTGCAGGACTGCAGCAGGATGAAGGTGATGGTGCTAAGTTCCTCTAGAAACCGGTGGGGCTCATGAACAGTTGGTGGGATAGCTTAGTGAAGGGGTGGAGCTTCATGCTGACGGGCAAAATCGAGGTTGACTCTCCTGTAATGTTCTTTTATAGATTCTTCTCTCAGGGAAATCCTGGGTTATTTTGTTTCTTCAAGTTGCATGGTGGTCAAGGAATGATAAGCAAAATTGCCCTCTGCCCTTCCTCTGCTACAGCAGACACACACACACACACACACACACACACACACACAGACACACACGCACACACACAGACACACACATGCACACACACACAGACACACACAGACACACACGCACACACACAGACACACACATGCACACACACACAGACACACACGCGCGCGCGCACACGCACAGACACACATGCACAGACACACACGCACACACACACACAGACACACGCACATACACAGACACACACGCACGCACGCACGCATGCACACACGGTGGAGCACAGCACAGCATTGGCATCAGCAGTATTACTTCCAAGCTTAGGCTTCGACTTCTGCAGCATGGGCCATGTCTCAGATACTTTTCTGTTGCTGTGAACAGACACCATCACCAGGGTAACTCATAGAGGAATTTAGTGGTGGCTTACTTAGTTTCAGAGGGTGAATCAGTGAGCGCAGATAGGCAGGCAGGCATGTTGTTGGAGCAGTTGAGAGCTTACATCTGACCCACAAGCACAAGACAGAGAATGCTAACTGTTCATGGCTTGGGCTTTTGAAACCTCAAAGCCCATTCCCTAGTGACACTTCTCTTCCAACAAGGCCACACCCCATAATTCTTTCCAAACTATTACACTAAGGACCAAGCATTCAACTATATGGCCTATGGGGTTCACTCATTTAAACCACCACAGGGCAGCCATGGAAACCAGAGGCAGTGGCGTTAAGGATCCAGAAGGCAAGGGACTTCATGGGAACATGCTCCAGTCCTGTCCTCTAACATGTCCAGGGTCCTCACAGCTTCCCCTTCTTGAAGACCTAGGTGCAAGTTTGGACTTTATAGTAAAAAATATTCCTCCCCATGATCAGATGTACTTGCTGGTGTGACATAAACTGGCATCCACGACCCAACTACAATGACTTGCTGAGACTGGTGTGCTGGGCCTGGCTGACAGGATTGGAGGGACAGTGACTTGCATACCTGCTCCAGCAGCACTCCTCCACAACCTGGATGGTGTAGGTGCCCTGAAGACTCCACAGAACTGGTGATTTAAGCAGCTTTATTGTCTCTTGCCCTTAGTACCACATCCTCAAGACAATGGCTGCTGGACCAGAGCTGGTCTCTGGATGGCTGCATTTTCACTGCCTTTCCACTTCAGCACTCCCAATGGCATGGTGACCTGCCTGTTGGTCCTCTTCCCATGGTACTAGTACCCATGTGGGGGAGTAGCGCCTTGTGCTTGTGGATCCGATGTAAGCTCTCAACTACTGCTCCAGCCTCCCACATGTTGGAAAGTACGCAGCGCTCCCCACGGGGGAGTGTTTTGCCTTTTACCTTGCCCACAGGGTACTTGCATCCCTGGAAATTATCAGTAGTATCATGAATGTACTGCTGAACTGGGTACAGTGTTTTGGGGAAGAGCACCCTCTGTTCTGAGCCCTGTGATCACAGAGCACTGTGACTCCACCACCCATGGGTGCTCCCTAGGTCTCAAGACTCTCAGTGCATGTGAGTTGTAGAGTAGGCACTGTAGTACTAAGCAGAAGACGGCTGCTTGGTCTTGGACATCTCCTTCTGTGTGTTGTATGATCCTAACTAAGGATGACTGTGGGGTTTCCTGGTGGATCTGTGGTCTCCTGATATCACGCCCACCAAGCAGGCCCTCAGTTTCATCTTTGGTCCAGGATGCTGAGAACATTTCTAATGGACAAGAAGAGCCCAGGGCCTGTAGGATGGTCCAACCCTGAACTTGGGCCCAGAAGCCGTTTCAGCCAGATGCTCTCCCCGAGGTTCCTGTCATGACAGGCCCTCTCTCCTTCTTTACTGTAAACGAAAACACTGTGAGGTGCTTCCTAGACTACTTTCCCCTTCTGATTATTTGCTGAGACTCTTTTCTAGCCTACACTGAGTTCCTTCGACAGTACTCAGGCTCTCCTCAGTCCCATTGGTTTTTTCTTACAGTGTTCCGGAGCTAGTGACTTCTGATGCTGACGTACCGGGAACCTTTCACATTTAAAGGCAAGGGCAGCTTGTAGCCCACGCTTCCAGCTGGCTTTATGAGTGGTCTAGCCTAGAGGACCATCACTCTTACCTCCGACTGTCAGGGGTATGGTAGCAGAGATACTTGCCTGGAGGGACTAGGGATTGCCTGTATCCCTGAATGTATCTGGAGAGTTGCATAGGGGCGTTTGGGTCAGTCATAGAATGGGGATCTGCTTAACTTACTGCCTACAGAAACGGTAATGCCTAACCAGGCCGGTGTGGAGGGTCTGAGCCTGCTAGGGGTTCTGGTGTAAACTACCCACCAGCCTCATTTCAGGGAAGTGTTGCTCTTGCAGAAAGTTCCCAGGTCTGCTCAGAGTACCCACTGTGCTTTGGGTTTGTGTTTCCTGTGAGTTTTTAATCGATCTGTACACAAATGTTCAAATGCTAGGTTCAGAGACAGACAGCAGAGGGGTCTGTTGTGTGTTTTTGACACTATAGAGGTGATCCAAGCCATGTGTTGATGTACATGTGTGTGTAAGGGGATCAGGGGAGGGGAGGGGAGGAGAGACAGAGGGAGACAGAGAGAGAGAGAGATAGACAGACAGAGAGAGAGAGAGAGAGAGAGAGAGAGAGAGAGAGAATGAACACAGGATTTGTAAACTCTGAAGAATCATGGTCTTTTGGTCTTCTACAAATACACTGTTAACACGGCAGAGGGAGAGCCCCAAAGGAAGCCGTTGCTGGAGGCCCCAAGCCTAGCTGATACATGACTGTTCCAGCCACACTATCCTGACATGTCTTTGGGAAGTGGTCACATGGACAGTGTCTAGAGTAGAATGAAGTGGGCAGTCCATCTTATGTGCAGCACCTGTACTATGTTCAGATGTAAATCAGCAGAGTGTAGTGGGAAAAGCTCGGTCTACACATTTGAGCGAGCTGTGGTCTCCGGCATTCTAAGTGATGAGAGGGAGGGGAGGAGGTAGACGCATAGGCTCTCCTGCACTCAGCATCTCAGTGGAAGTCCCAGAGGGGTGTGATTCTGAGCATCCTGCCGTCCAGGGACCTGCCACCTGCACTCAGGTGACATGGCTGCAGAACAAGACATAAGTAAAGGACTTTGCTGAAATCCAAGAAAAAAGAAGAAAAGAACCTCATAAAAAGTAGAACATGGGGCTGATGAGATGGCTCAGCGGGTAAGAGCACTGACTGCTCTTCCAAAGGTCCTGAGTTCAAATCCCAGCAACCACAAGGTGGCTCACAACCACCCGTAATGAGATCTGATGCCCTCTTCTGTTACTTCTGAAGACATACAGTGTAGTTATGTATAATTAAAAAAAAAAAAAAGTAGCACGTGGGCTGGGGAGATGGTTCAGTGGTCGAGTGCTTGCTTGCAAGCCTGAGGCCCTTAGTTGGATTTCCAAAAGCCATGTGAAAAAAACCAACTCCAAAACAGCGTATTAAAAACAGTCAGTGGAGGCCGGGCAGTGGTGGTGCACGCCTTTAATCCCAGCACTCGGGAGGCAGAGGCAGGCGGATTTCTGAGTAGCCAGCCTGGTCTACAAAGTGAGCTCCAGGACAGCCAGGGCTACACAGAGAAACCCTGTCTCGAAAAACGAAAAAAAAAACAAACAAAAAAACAAAACCAAACCTTACACCTTCCTCAAGTAGAATTACAAAAAGACGGAGTTGTGGGATTTTTTTTCCTTTCTCCTTTTTTCCTTTTTTTTTTTTTTTTTTTTTTTTACAGCGATGCAGTGGCTGAAATCACTACTAATGATTACATATTTTGAAAGCTATATAAGACAGAAGTAACTAGTATTTACCTTGTGTTAGATTCCTCTTAAAACATTGCCACGAAGGACTGTGTAGTGGCTATTCCTGGTTGTCAACTTGACAATATTTGGAATGAACTACAATCCGGAATTGGAAGGCTCACCAGTGACCCTTATCTGGAGGCTTGGAGATCCTTATCTGGATCTTGGTTTGAAGATCTTGAGCCATAGTGGCTATGGATTCCAGAAGATTGAATCTCCGAGTTAAGGAACACACCTTTAATCTGGGCTATGCCTTTCATCTGGGATTAAAGGTGTGGTGGAACACACCTTTAATCTGGGCTATGCCTTTCATCTGGGATTAAAGGTGTGGTGGAACACACCTTTAATCTGGGCTACACCTTTTGCTGGAGACAATATAAGGACATTGGAAGAAGGGAGTCTAGCTCTTGCTCTTGCTCCTGCTCCTTCGCCTGCTTGCTGCGTGAGACTGAGTAACTGCTAGATCCTTGGACTTCCATTCACAGCTGTGACTGAACGATTGTTGGGAATTGAGCTGCCGACTGTAAGTCATCAATAAATTCCTTTATTATCTAGAGACTATCCATAAGTTCTGTGACTCTAGAGAACCCTGACTAATACAGACTGGAAGAGCTATATAGGTAGTTAAGAGCCTATTTGTAAAAGATTTCAGTTTAGTTCCCAGTACCCATGATGGGGGGCTCTAGGGCACTTACTGGGATGTCTGGAGGAAACCCCTACCAGCAGCCACATTTCAGGGGAAAGTTTCTTTGGCTGAAGGGTCTATCTAGTCTCTTATGGATTCTGTGGGTGCCTGCACTCATGTGCGCATACCCACACACAGGTGCATACACATATATATAGGTAATTAACAATAAAAATATGTAAAAAATGTTGACTGTCATTTGATTCTGAGGAACTCCAATGCTGAGTGACCCAGCAGTTAGAGGTCTGTGTTTGTCTTTAAATAATGCGTGTTTGCAATAACTATAAAAGAATTTACATCATGCTTATATTTCTTTAAGCTCACTTTAGACCCCTGAAATAAGACTTGTTTCATATCTTGTATTTTTGCCCTAATAGCTGATGTTCCGTAAAATGCGAGGCTTAAGCGAGTTTCCAGAGAATGTTGCCACCATTGGTGATGTCCTGTCCCACCTGACCTCCTCAGTGGACCTAGACTTCGGTGCCCATCAACCCCTCCATGTGACAATGCTGCCCAACCCCTCACATCTGGAAGCTGTTAACCCCGTGGCTGTAGGGAAAACTCGTGGCAGGCAGCAGTCTCGGGAAGATGGGGACTACTCCCCGAATGGTTCTGCTCAGCCTGGGGACAAAGTCATATGCCTGCAGGTACGTGGAGTTTTTTTGGGGGGAGGGGGGGACCTGAAAGAACAATGGATTGGTAGATATGACAGGCTACTGTAGCTGTTTAAGAGGAAAGTGGAATGACATTTTGAGAAAAGAGAATTCTGGGCTTTAAAAAAATATGTTTGGGGGCTGGTGAGATGGCTCAGTGGGTAAGAGCACCCGACTGCTCTTCCGAAGGTCCAGAGTTCAAATCCCAGCAACCACATGGTGGCTCACAACCATCTGTAACGAGATCTGATTCCCTCTTCTGGAGTGTCTGAAGACAGCTACAATGTACTTACATATAATAAATAAATAAATCTTTAAAAAAAAATATGTTTGGTAAAAATTTTCATGATACATTTATTATTTGCATTAGGTTTTTGGTTTTGGTTTTGGTTTTGGTTTTTTTTTTTTTTTTTTTTTTTTTTGGTTTTTCAAGACAGGGTTTCGCTGGGCGTGGTGGTGCACACCTTTAATCCTAGCGCTCGAGAGGCAGAGGGAGGCGGATTTCTGAGTTCGAGTTGAAAAAAAAAAAAAAAAAAGACAGGGCTTCTCTGTAGCCCTGGCTGTCCTAGAACTCACTTTGTAGACCAGGCTGGCCTCGAACTCAGAAATCCGCCTGCCTCTGCCTCCCAAGTGCTGGGATTGCGTTAGGTTTTAAATGAAAAGCTGCCGGCGCCAACCACCTTGTCTGCCAGGCTTCATGATGACATTCTGATCTAGTGGCTTTGAGTGGTAGAATCCTTTCAGAATAGCATTGTAATTTTCTACTTCTGTTCTGCTCTTGCCTCCTGTACCTTGGCTTTAATGTGTGCTGCCTCCTTCCTCTTTTCTGTTCATGGCAGCAGGCGGGCAGGATTTGGTGACGGGAGCTCCTTCTCTCTGTCTCTTCAGCGGTGAGTGAGTGGGGAGAGGAGAAGGTCAGAGGTGTGCACTGTTCCTCATAGATGTGTGTTTGTGTGGTGTGTGTGGTATGTGTGATGTGTGTATGGGTGGTCTGTGTGTGGTGTGTATGTGTGTGTGTATGGGGTGTGTGTGTTGTGTGTGTGTATGGGGTGTGTGTGTTGTGTGTGTGTATGGGGTGTGTGTGTTGTGTGTGTATGTGTGTTTGTGTATGGTGTGTGTATATATGTGTGTGTGTGTGTGTGTTGCGAGTTTGTGTATGATGTGTGTATGTTGTGTATGTGTGTGGTATGTGTATGTGGTATGTGTGTGTGTGGTGTGTATGTGTGTATATGTATGTGTGTATATGTATGTTGTGGGGGGGACGTGGTATGTGTGTGTGTTGTGTGTGTGTGAGGTGTTGTATGTGTGTGTGTGTGGTATGTGTTTGTGTATGATATGTGAATGTATGTGTGGTGTGGGGGGGGTGGTATGTATGTGTGTTGTGTGTATGATGTGTGTATGTGTGTTGAGTGTTTATGTGTGTGTGTAGTGTGTTATGTGTGTGGTGTGTGTGTACTGGACAACATGCATGTGTAGGCTAGAGGACAGTTTGTGGAGTCAGTTCTGTCTTCCGTCTTTATGAGGATCCCAGAGGCCTCACCTCAGGTCACTGAGTGTGGGAGGGGAGCACTTTCACCCCCTGTGTCAGCTCACGCACCCTGTTTCTGTTTTCATGCAGAATTTCCTAGAGCTGAAACTGGCCCAGAGCCCAGTGGCGGAGTGCTTGCTTGGGAGGCATGAGGCCCTGGGTTCAATCCCTAGCATAGAAAAAAGCAATCCCTAGGTCGGTGTTTTCATTGCGTATGTAGTAGCCATTCCTCCCAGTCTTCTGCTGTTGATGCTAAAATGTTGTGAAATGGGGGAGTCAGGTCCAGCGTGCAGGGAGAAATGGGCAGGGGCTCTTTGAAGAGTACTTTTCAGATGAGTCTGAACACACGGAGAAGTCCTGGAAGCTTCTGTTTTTATGTCAGGAGAGCTGTGAGAGGGTGGTGGCTCGGGCTCCCGTTGGGATTCTCACGCAGTTTGTTTCAATCCGAAAACCTAACCTTACTGATTCCTGACTTCCTGCCCGGGATGAACGTTCCAGGTCCACGGTGACGCTTCCTTCTGCGGTCAGGGGATTGTCCTTGAGACGTTCACACTCTCTAATCTTCCACACTTCAGAATTGGTGGGAGCATCCATCTAATTGTCAATAACCAGCTGGGCTACACCACTCCTGCAGAGAGAGGAAGGTCGTCCTTATACAGCTCTGATATCGGTACGTCGCTCACTGGAATTGCCATTGCTGTCAGCCAGACAAGGAATTTGTAGAGAAACATCTAGTTTGTTTTTTTATAATTGGTTTTTGAATTATTTATTTTATGTATAGGAGTACACTGTAGCTGTCTTCATGCACACCAGAAGAGGGCTTCAGATCTCATTAGAGATGGTTGTGAGCCACAATGTGGTTGCTGGGAATTGAACTCAGGACCTCTGGGAGAGCAGTCACTGCTCTTAACCACTGAGCCATCTCTCTAGTGCCTTAATTTTTTTTTTTTTCAAACAAGGTGTCACTGTGTAACTCTGGAGCTTGCTATTCTGTAAGCCAGGCTGGCCTGGAACTCACAGAGATCCACCTGCCTCTATCTCCCTACCTTAGTTATTGTTCTGTTGGTATGAAGATACACCATGACCAAGACCAAGGCAACTTAGAAAAGAAACCACTTAGTTGGGGGCTTGCTTTTGGGTTCCGAGGGTGACTCCATGCTGGTGGGACACACGGTGCTGGAGCAGTAGCTGAGAGCTAACAGCTACCCTGCACTCATGTGGCAGAGAGAACAAGAGACTGGGCCTGGAGTGGGCTTTTGAAATTTCAAAGCTCACCTCTATTGACAAACCTTTCCCAATAGGGCCGCACCTCCTAATCCTTCTTAAACAGTCCACCAACTAGAAACCAAATATTGAAATACATAAGCCTTAGGTAGGCCTTTCCAATTCAAACCACACTTGCAAGTGCTAGAATTCAATTTTAATTTCTTGAAGTTAGATATGGTCAGTAGTTGCCAATAATTAGCAATTTAATATTTTTTGTTTGAGTATGCTGTTTCTTTTATATGATGTTAGTTGAACACAGGGCGTTGTGAGTGGTAGGCAAGCCATCTACCATAGAGCTGTATTAGAGGGTTGTGTGTATCAGACACACATCCACAGAGCTATACTGCAGCCTCAACTGTAAGCGTTTAAGGAGATAAGACAAAGATGGAGCTGAGTGTTCCATCCCACATTATTACATAGTCAATTGAATTATCTGGTAGAAACCAACCAAACAACAACAACAACAAAACTTCATGCAGTTGGTGCGATACGAGAGTAATTATCTTCAGACTATTTGAACTTAGAGTGCTCAGAGTTTGAGTGAAAAAGGCTGTGTTCACTCATCACATTTACTAAAACAGTCTAGTTAGAAATAAGTTGTGAATAATCAAAGTCAACTTATTTTGATCTGTGCCAATAGCAGTCTTAGCAGTATGTCAGGGCATTTACTGTTCACCCATAGCACATAAAACTATAACAGGAACTGTCGTCCAGTCTCATAATTAGAGTCTGGACTGATGGCTTTTGGATTGTCTGGCAATCCAAAAGATATTCCGGAACTCTCTCGGGAGAAAATCTTATTTTAGGATTCATGCTTTAATGATCTTTTGTCTTAGGGAGAAAGATGATTACAATGATAACAATAACAAAATGATGTTAACGGTCATTGTACAAGGTACCACGAAACAGTAGCACTTTATATTTGTTAGTTCAGGAACTCTTGACAGTGCCACTCAGAGTCTAAGCTAGACTCATTTACTTATTTATTTATTTGTTTATTTAATTTTGAAGTTTTATCTTTTTATTTTTATTTTGTGTGTGTGTGTGTGTGTGTGTGTGTTTTGTCTGCTTTGTATGTGTGTGTATGTCTGTGTACCACATGCTTGGTACTAAAAGAGTGTTGGATCTCCCTGGGACTGCCATTACAGACAGTTGTGAGCCACTATGTGGGGTGCTGGGACTCAAAGCTAGGTCCTCTGGAAGAGCAGTCAGTGACTTAAGCATGCTCACTGGCCTCTTGACAGACTTCTATCCTTTCCCGTGTCCCACAGTAAGTCATGGATCTGAGACTAGTCAGCTGAATTCCAGAGCTTGCATACGAAGTTGCAGGACTGTCTTCCCACTCAGGCAAGTGGGCCTTGGAAACATCTCATGATAGCCCATGGCAACTGCCCTTGCTCTTTTTTTAATCTTTGTCCTCTCTTCTTTAGGAAAGCTCGTAGGCTGTGCCATCATCCATGTCAATGGAGACAGCCCAGAGGAAGTGGTCCGAGCGACACGCCTGGCTTTTGAATATCAGCGCCAGTTCCGCAAGGATGTGATTGTTGATTTGTTATGCTATAGGCAGTGGGGTCATAACGAGCTAGACGAGCCTTTCTTCACCAACCCAGTCATGTACAAAATCATCAGGTACAGCCAGAAGCTTTCCTTTAAAACCCATGCTAACTCCTCCTCCTCCTCCTCTCCCTCCTCCTCTCTCTCCACCTCCTCTCCTCCTCCCCTTCCTCCTCCTCTTGCTCCTCCTCCTCTTCCTCCTCTTCTTTCTCTCATCATCATCAATCAATTATTGGCTTATTCTTTTGGTGATGGAGATTCAACTTAGAGCTGTGTGTGTGAGTATGTGTGTGTGTGTGTGTGTATACATATGTGGAGGTCAGAGGACAACTTGTGGTAATTGGTTCTCTCCATGTTGGTTGTTTGAATACAATCCAGGTGTCCATATCAGCTGAACCTTCTGCCAGCCTGCATCCCTTTATCTTCCGATAGATATTTTGAAGTGGGATGAACACGTGAACAAGTGGGATGTGCCTGTCCTATAGAAACCGTAGTGGTCACTTTACAAGGCTCAGGAGTGCCCCTTATTATTATACACTTTTCTTCATTAAGTAGAGAAAGGGCAACTTTACATACTTAGCAATTGGCAAGACTGGGTAAGAGAACTTGGGTAAAGCCCTGATTGAGGCTAGTTAGGATGACTCTGGCAGAGTTAGGAGTGGGACTTCCATGATTCCATGATTCATTTCTTTAGACTGTACCCAAGTACCTACTTCTACCTTGAGAGGAAATAGCTTGAAAAATTGTGTGTGTGTGTGCATGTGTGTGCGTGTGTGTGTGTGTGTGTGTGAGAGAGAGAGAGAGAGAGAGAATGAATGAATGAATGAATGAATGAATGTGGGGAAGGTAGAAGCAGCCTCAGGAATGCCAGTCACCTCCTTTGACACAGGGTTTTCCAGTGGCCTACAGTTTACCAATTAGGTTAGACTAGCTAGCATCTCCAGCAGTTTTATGTTATTTTAACTGATGTGTGTTTGTTTATCTGTGTGAATATGTATACACATGTGTGTGAGCAGGTTCCCACAGAGGCTAAAAGAGTGTGACTGGTCACTTAGAGCTGGAGTTACAAGCATTTGGGAGCTACCTAACATGGGTGCTGAGACTCGAACTCATATCCTTTTGAGAGAGCAACACATAGGCTTAAACTCTTGAGGTAAATTGTGTTTTGTAAAGATGTATTTATTTATTTCATGTAAGTGAGTACACTGTAGCTGTCTTCAGACACACCAGAAGAGGGCATCCGATCCCATTACAGATGGTTGTGAGCCACCATGTGGTTGCTGGGAATTGAACTCAGGACCTCTGGAAGAGCAATCAGTGCTCTTACCCGCTGAGCCAGTCCCCTTCAGTATTTAAATATAACAATTCTGAGGCATGTAATATATTACGGTAGTTTACAGCCACTGTGTCTGTCTAGTTCTAGGACTTTTAAGGATGATGACCTCCTGCAGTGCTCTTGGCAGTGATTCTCTTAGAATTGTGCGTATTAGCTCAACCCGTCTCTATTTTCCACCACTCATTTCTAACAGAGCCCGCAAGAGCATTCCTGATACCTACGCAGAGCACCTCATTGCCAGTGGACTCATGACCCAGGAGGAGGTTTCCGACATAAAAACCTCCTACTATACCAAGTTAAATGACCACTTGGCCAATGTGGCCCACTACAGCCCCCCGGCCACTAACCTGCAGGCCCGCTGGCAGGGCCTGGTGCAGCCAGAAGCATGTGTCACCACCTGGGACACAGGGGTGCCTCTAGAGCTGCTGCGGTTTATTGGTGTGAAGTCCGTGGAGGTTCCAGAGGAACTGCAGGTGCACAGCCACCTTCTAAAGATGTATGTTCAGGTAGGAAGCCTTGACGTCACCCCTCGCGAAGAAACTGATGTTCTAATGTTTTCAGTTGCTAAGAAATATTTTTTTTTTATTTAGATTTATTTATTTATCATATGTAAGTACACTGTAGCTATCTTCAGACATTCCAGAAGAGGGCATCAGATCTCATTACGGATGATTGTGAGCCACCATGTGGTTGCTGGGATTTGAACTCAGGACCTTTGGAAGAGCAGTCAGTGCTCTTACCCGCTCAGCCATCTTGCCAGCCCTGCTAAGAAATATTTATTGTATGTTATTCAGTTGTGGAGAAATACTTACTGTATGTTATTGGGTTGTAGCAACTGATGCTCGTGTTGGTTTCAGAACTTTGGTTCAGTTGATTTGGATTTTCTTCACTTCTGTTCTTCTCTATGGGATTTTATGTATGGTGAGCACATTATATATATGAGAAATGTATGCTCATTAGAAAAATACAGAAATATGCCTGATTGATTTAACTAGTGAACAGAAAACATTATAATTCTTCCAGAAAGCTTAAATAAAGTAATGGAAATAAACACACATACCCCAAAGATGACCATTAAACATACTTAGGTTTTACATACTGTCTTCTGTTAGACATCCTGGTTTGCCCATGGCTGGTGTTTTGGTTTTTTTTAAAGATTGATAGATTGATTGATTACATGTAAGTACACTGTAGCTGTCTTCAGACATTCCAGAAGAGGGAGTCAGATCTCATTATAAATGGTTGTAAGCCACCATGTGGTTGCTGGGATTTGAACTTCGGACCTTCGGAAAAGCAGTTGGGTGCTCTTACCCACTGAGCCATCTCACCAGCCCCGCTGGTGGTTTTTTTTTTACAGTGTGGGAGTTTCTGTTGTTAAAATTGGAAAAACAATTAGTTAAAGGCTTTAACTTCCTTAAGCATGAATGTAGAACAGTGGTTTGTGAGCTTGGCCATTTTGGGGGTTAAATAACCTTTTCACAGGGGTCACCTAAGACCACCAAAGCCACAGAGATTTACATTATGCTTCAAAACAGCAGCAAAATTACAAACATGAAGCAGCAACAGAAATAATTATGACTGGGGGGGGGGGTTCAGCACAACGTGAGGAACCATTAAAGGGTCGCAGTTTTAGGGAGGTTGAGAACCACTGATGTAGGAACCGTGCCCTCTGAATTATTTTAAAACAATACCTTTGTTTTTAAGTTTTTATTTTAGCAGACCCTTTAATGCTTTAAATTTTTTAATTTATTTTTATTTGGTGTGCATTGGTGTTTTGCTTGCATGTATGTCTGTGAGGATGCCAGAGCCACTGGAACTGGAGGCATAGACAGTTGTTAGCTGAGATGTAGGTGCTGAAAATTGAACCCGGGTCCTCTGGAAGAGTAGCCAGTGCTCTTCACCTCTGAGCTATCTCTCCAACCATATTTCAGCAGAATTCTTACAAGCAAATCACACTCACCATCTGACTTATATAGGAAATTTGAAGCTGGAGAGATGGTCTGTTAAGAGCACTGGATGCTCTTTCCTAGGATCTGGGTTCAGTGTCTGGGACCCACATGGTGGCTAATAACCAACTGTAGCTCCAATTTCCAGAGAGCTAACCCTTGTTCTGGTCTCTTGGGCATCAGATATGCGTATGATATAGATACATGCATGTAAGCAAAGCACGCATACATAAAATAAAATAAAATAAAATAAATCTTTAAAAGAAGAAATGGAGAATTACAGGTCAGGTTTCCTCTCTTCTTCCATTACCTCACTCCCCAGCAGGGTGACTCCTTCCTGAGTACACACTCATCTTACGGTTTTAAAACTGGATCACACAGAGGATTTGCCTATCACATGTAAAGCCCTGGGTTCTGTCCCCAGTGCTGGAGCAGAAAAGACCAAGAGAAGAAAAAGACAGAAAAGGATATGGATTCTTTTAAGAATTATTTTTAAAATTAGATTTATTCATTTTATTTTATATGTATGAGTGTTTTGCCTGTGTGTGCATATGTGCCACCTGTATGCGCCGCAGAGGTCAGATAAGGGTATCAAATCCCCTGGAACTGGAATTATAGATGGTTGTGTAATACCCTTGTACTGGCTAGTTTTGTGTCAACTTGACACAGCTGGAGTTATCACAGAGAAAGGAGCTTCAGTTGAGGAAATGCCTCCATGAGATCCAACTGTAAGGCATTTTCTCAATTAGTGATCAAGGGGGAAAGGCCCCTTGTGGGTGGGACCATCTCTGGGCTGGTAGTCTTGGTTCTATAAGAGAGCAGGCTGAGCAAGTCAGGGGAAGCAAGCCAGTAAAGAACATCCCTCCATGGCCTCTGCATCAGCTCCTGCTCCCTGACCTGCTTGAGTTCCAGTCCTGACTTCCTTGGTGATGAACAGCAGTATGGAAGTGTAAGCCGAATAAACCCTTTCCTCCCCAACTTGCTTCTTGGTCATGATATTTGTGCAGGAATAGAAACCCTGACTAAGACAACCCTTTACACATTGGGACTCCAGCCTGGGTCCTCTGCACGGGAAAGAAGTATTCTTACCGGCTGAGCCATCTCTCCGGCTATAGATTTTTAAAAGGTTTATCTTAGAGCTAGAGAGATGGCTCAGTTAAGAGCACTAACTGCTCTTCCGGAGGGCCTGAGTTCAATTCCCAGCAACCACATTGTGGCTCACAACCATCTGTAATGAGATCTGATTCCTTCTTCTGGTGTGTCTGAGGACAGCTCCGGCATACTCACATACATAAAATAAAACTTTAAAAGTTTGTTTTATTGTCTTCCTTCTTGCAGTCAAGAATGGAGAAGGTGAAGAATGGAAGCGGTCTAGACTGGGCCACCGCAGAGACACTTGCCTTGGGCTCCTTACTCGCTCAAGGTCAGACATTTCCCTGTAGCATCATGGCTAGCAGAAAATGCTCTGAGCTCCATGAGTTACATGTCATCTTCTGGGTTTCAATGGCCACTTGCCACTTTCATTGATTAGAGGTTTGGTTTTTTTTTTTTGGTTTTTCAAGACAGGGTTTCTCTTTATAGCCCTGGCTGTCCTGGAACTCACTTTGTAGACCAGGCTGGCCTCAAACTCAGAAATCTGCCTGCCTCTGCCTCCCGAGTGCTGGAATTAAAGGCGTGCACCACCATGCCTGGCTTGAGGTTTTTTTTGTTTTGTTTTGTTTTGTTTTTTAAGTTTTATTTATTTTATGTATCTGAGTACACTGTCTCTGTCTACCAGAAGAGGGCACTGGGTCTCGTTACAGATGGTTGTGAGCCACCATGTAGTTGCTGGGAATTGAACTCAGGACCTCTGGAAGAGCAGTCAGTGCCCTTAACCGCTGAGCCATCTCTCCAGCCCAGATTAGAGGGTTTCTAAATGTGTTCCCCGATGATACTCCTTAGTTGTAAGGCATTCGGAACACTTTTATCAGAGTATAGACAAAGGTGCAGTCATAACTGGATACCGGGGCTCACTTCTGGATGTGCTAGGAAGATATGTTTCTTTAAAAATTGTAGGGCCAGAAATGACTCTTCATTCTTACAAATGTCACACTCACTATAGACCTTTGAATATAGTAAAGATACACACACACACACACACACACACACACACACACACACAGAGACTTATTGCTTTTAATAAGGTGACTCAATTATCCTAAGAAAAATTCTCAGAATGCACGGTGTATAACATATCAGAGAGCTATGTGTGGCAGTACATATATTTTTTAAAGTTTTAGAAACAGGATTTACTTATTATGTATACAGTGTTCCGTCTGCATGTATGCCTGCATACTGACGAGGGCAGCAGATCTCATTATAGATGATTATGAGCCATCATGTGGTTGCTTGTTATTGAACTCAGGACCTCTGGAAGAGCAGCCTCTGAGCCATCTCTCCAGCCCATATCTTTAGCCAAGCTCCACAGGAGACTGAGCCTCAGAGGTTAAGACTAGTGTGCACAGTGTTGGTAGATCTTGTCTTGTTTTTATGTTGTTCATTCACAGCAATCTTTTTGTTCGCCCCCACTTGCTTGCTTCAGGTTTCAATGTTCGTCTGAGCGGCCAAGATGTTGGCCGTGGGACTTTTAGTCAAAGGCATGCCATGGTGGTTTGCCAGGACACTGATGATGCCTACATCCCGCTGAACCACATGGACCCCAACCAGAAGGGTTTTCTGGAGGTAAGATGTTTATGTATAAAATCTACGTATCCACGTGCCAGGGTGCCGACTCTTACGTAGTCCAGGCTGCTTTCAGACTCCCCAGTAGCTGGAGATGGCCTGGAATTCCTCTCCATTCTGACTGTACCGCTCAAGTGCTGGAGATTATGGGCATGTGAGCCCACTTAAAAGGTGAGGATTCTTAAAGCAGCTGAATTCAGATGTCAGAAACTTTATGTTTAGTACTTTTTTAAAATAAAGGAGTTCTGAGTGGAAGACCATGGAACTCTGTCAACTTGGAAGAAACAAGTGAGAGCCATATTGGAACCGGGACTGGAGGACTAGCAATTACTCTGGCTGCCTATCTGTCATTAATTAAGTCATGGCACGTAGATGGGAAGTCAACATTGCAGACTGTAAACTGTTGTGATTTGTTAAAGTCAGTCAAGGATGTGCAGAGGAAGCCAACACTCTAGCCTATGAAATAAAACAGAATACAATAGAAACACTTCCTCCAGGTTGTCTTGCTCCGCAGGCATTTCTTTGGATATCTAAGGTTTTAAGGACAGTGTCTTTATATTCTTGTGTCTCCAACAATTACCTTAGTGGGCAGCCCATGATATTTATGGAAACAAATTATTCCTTTAATGTAAATATAATAGTCTATCACCTTCTTTCCTATTCTAGGTTTTGGTTTGAGGATATAACCTGTGTGTTTGTCGGGGCTGGGGAGATAGCTCAGTCAGTCAGTCAGGTCTTCCTATGCAAGCAAGAGTCATTCCTTAGCACCCAGTAAAAAGCCAGGCATGGCAGATCCCAGCACCAGGGAGGTAAAGACCGGAGGATCCAGGGCCTTACTTGCCAGCGGGTCTAGCTGAATCTACGAGCCTCAGGTTCAGTGAGCTATTCTACCTTAAAAATTAAGGTGGGCGGGGCGTGGTGGCGCACGCCTTTAATCCCAGCACTTGGGAGGCAGAGGCAGGCGATTTCTGAGTTCGAGGCCAGCCTGGTCTACAGAGGTGGAAGAAGCTGCGGGTTTCAAGCTCTCTCCTCTCTCTGGCTTGGTGAATGCTATATAAGGAGATAAGGAGACAGATCCCATTTTTTACTTTTTCTAAAAACCCGTCTTTGGATCAAGACACATTTGTGTGAACCGGGGTAGGGGTGTTGAGTGTATGTCCTCCCATCTCCACCTCAACGTAGGTTTTCTCTCAACTGAGATTTGCTATTTCGTATCCGTTTTGATACACAAGGGCCTTGGCACATGCCTCAGCGCCTGCTTAATCAGCGAGAGGGACAGCCTGGGCTACAGAGTGAGACCCTGTTTCAAACAGAATTCTTTGTCAGACAAATGCAGAATTATCTTTTTAAATTGGGTATAAAAGGAATGTTTTCCTCATCCCTAGCCCTTTGAAGGCAAATTGCCGACCTGACCCTCTGCGCCACCCCCTCCCCCCAGAGGTTTATATCCCTGCAGTGCTTTACTATATATAATACGGCTCTGCACATTCCGGCAGTGCTTTACTATATATAATACGGCTCTGCACATTCCTCTGCCTCATTATTAGGTTAGCAACAGCCCCCTGTCAGAAGAGGCTGTCCTGGGATTTGAATATGGGATGAGCATCGAAAGCCCCACGTTGCTGCCCCTCTGGGAAGCTCAGTTTGGCGATTTCTTCAATGGAGCCCAGATCATCTTTGACACATTCATCTCAGGAGGTTGGTGTTAGCGAGCAGCTGGGTGGTGGCTGGGAAAGGGGCCAGCGCTGCCTCTGAGATCCTCCGAGCCGCAGCTTCTCCAGAGAGTCTGGGGGATTTCCTGCTTGTCTACAGCCGTGTGGCAGCTGTCAGGCCGTTGAATGGGCTTCTGGGAAGAAGAGTATCGTAGTTGTATTTCAGCATGTGGTCGTCGTCGTCGTCGTGTCCCCCCCCTTTTTTTTTCTTTTTTGGAGGAATGTGTCTGGCTGCAGGGAGCAGAGATGGGCCTGACAGCTCTTAGGCTATGTGGCTCCACACCTATGCTGGGACTGTGGAGTAGCATAATTAGCCAGCACCCTGTGGTCACACAGTGACACTGTGTAGCAATAACCAGCTCTCTGGGGTGACATGGTGACACTGTGTGGTATGGATTGATGACTCTATTAAAATCTGCAACTTTTCAGAAGAAAGAAAAGTGCTTGAGGGACCTAGATTTATGACGTGTTCATAAAGTACTTTGTGTGTGTTCATGCATGTGCAGCTATACATGTATGTGCAAGTGTACATGCATATGTATGTGTAGGTACATATGGAGGTACACGCATATGTATGTGTACATATGGAGGCCAGAGGTAAACTTCAGGTGTTATTTTTCAGGAACTATCCACCTTGTTTTGTTTCTAGTGTTGGTTTTTTGAAACAGGGTTTCTTTGTGTAACCCTGGCTGTCCTGGAACTCACTTTGTAGACCAGGCTGGCCTTGAACTCACAGAGCTCCATCTGCCTCTGCCATCAAAGAGCTGCGATTAGAGATGTGTGCTACCACTGCTGGCTCCACCTTGTTGTTTTAAGATAATCTCTAACATGACCTGGGGCTCACTGGTTAGGCTAAGGTAGGTGGCCAGCAAGCCCCAGGGGTCCCCCTGTCTCTGCTTCCCTGGTTTCCCAAGTCCCTGTTGGCTTTTCATGTGAGTGCTAGGATGACCTCAGGCCCTCCCACTCACACAGCAAGTCCTTTACAAACTGAGCTGTTTCCTCTGCCCCCAGAGGCTGCTCTCAAGTGTCTACTGCTCTCCTTTTGAGGACAGTGTGCAGTGGTGTCTGCTGCGCTGTGAGCAAGGCACGAGTTGCTTGCCTTTGCTCAGAGTTATTCAGTAGTGAAGTCAGAGCACCACAAATTGTCTGAGACCCTGGGATATTTACCATTGAGTCAGTCTTTCAGTCACCGAAGCCCAAAGCATTCGATGTCACAGATTCGCATGTTCAAGTGGGTGTTTCCATGTAAGTGTAGTATAGCAGAGCTAGAAGATGCACGAAATGAAAGCAGTTTGGAGGCTCAGGAACCACACTTGCATTTTGTTCCATCCCCTAAACCCGGTCTGTATACCTCCTGCTTCATAAAGAAACCCCGTCTTGTGCTTTCCCAGGAGAGGCCAAGTGGCTCCTGCAGAGTGGCCTCGTCATCCTCCTTCCACATGGCTATGATGGAGCTGGGCCTGAGCACTCATCTTGTCGGATAGAGCGCTTCTTGCAGGTATGTGTGTGGGGTGCCGCTGGATTCTACAAGACGTTTTCCTATTTGCTAGGTGCTTTACTCTTTCCCATGCTACCTCCTGTAGCAGCCTCATGTGCACTTTATCTGTAAGACTCTACGGCTAAGTGAAACCAGCTCACTGCAATGTGAATTCTCCTTGGAGGTGTAATGCCTCAGCCTTCGTAGTTTCACAGGGTCAAAAAAATATAAAGTGGCAAATAAAATGGTTTCTAAAGTCAGGCATGGTTGTGCATGGCGTGATTTAAGCTCTCAGGAGGCTAAGGAGGGGTGATTTCCTTTAGCTTTAGAGTAGGCAGGAGGTATATAGGAAGCTAGAGTCTAAAAACAGGGAGGGGGTTAGGAGGCAGGTTGAAGAGACAGCTTAGTAAGATGCTGGCTGTTTTACTTTTAAAAGTCAGGCATGTAATAGCAAAGTCAGTGAGGCAGAAGGCGGCAGGAGAACCCCTAGGGCTCACACCCCCCCATGCACGCACACCGACACACACACATTCACACACATTCACAGATACAGACACATTTCAGGTTGGAGGTGTAGCTCAGTGATAGAGTGCTTACCTAGCATTTGTGTGGCCCTCCTTCCATCCCTAGCACCATCTACACGACTGGGGGTGGTGGAGACCAGGGAGTGGAGGAGGAGGAGTGCCAGTGTCGGTGATGGAGAGACTGGAGAGACGGGTGGATCCCTGGAAGTCATTCCAGCCAGCCCAGCCCAGTCAGAGAGATCCAGGTTCAGTGTCGAGTGCCTTAGGTTCAGTGAGTGTCTTAGTCAGGGTTTGTTTGTTTGTTTGTTTGTTTGAGACATGGTTTCTCTGTATAGCTCTGGCTGTCCTGGGACTCACTTTGTAGACCAGGCTGGCCTCGAACTCAGAAATTCGCCTGCCTCTGCCTCCCAAGTGCTGGAATCATAGGTGTGTGCCACCACGCCCGGCTTTAGTCAGGGTTTCCATTCCTGCACAAACATCATGACCAAGAAGCAAGTTGGGGAGGAAAGGGTTTATTTGGCTTACACTTCCATACTGCTGTTCATCACCAAAGGAAGTCAGGACTGGAACTCAAGCAGGTCTGGAAGCAGGAGCTGATGCAGAGGCCATGGAGGAATGCTCTTTACTGGCTTGCTTCCCCTGGCTTGCTCAGCCTGCTCTCTTATAGAACCAAGACTACCAGCCCAGAGATGGTATCACCCACAAGGGGCCTTTCCCTCTTGATCACTAATTGAGAAAATGCCTTACAGCTGGATCTCATGGAGGCATTTCCTCAACTGAAGCTCCTTTCTCTGTGATAACTCCAGCCTGTGTCAAGTTGACACCCAAAACCAGCCAGTACAGTGAGAGATCCTACTTCAAAAAATTCAGTGGAAAGCGATTGAGGAAGTCACCCAATATTAACTTCTGGCCTCCACATACACGCGTGCACATACAGACACACACACACATACACACACACACACACACACACACACACACACACACACACACACTCCGAGACAGAGAGAGAGCAGTAAGAAGAACCCAAGAACGAGCTAGACAGGTAGAAACTTGTGATCAGAAAGGAGGATGCACAGAATTAAGCTTATGGAGACAATCCAGTTGGCTATACCAAGGCTATTATCTTGTGCCACAATACGGCTGGGCTTTCTGAAAAATTCATGCACTGATACCCCCCGCACTGAGAACCACGCGATGGAATGAGGTGAGGCCTGTGGTACGTGATGAAGAGGGCTGGGGATGTCTTTAGTAAAGCATTCCCTAGCTGCTTACCAGCCGTTCCCACTGTGAGAGGACGTGGAGGAGACCATGGGTGAGTCAGAGAGAGGGCCCTGCTCAAACACTAAGTTTACTGCATGATCTTGGACTTCCCAGCCTCATAATTATGAGAGAGAAGTCAGGCGTGGTGGCACACGCCTTTAATCCCAGCACTCGGGAGGCAGAGGCAGGCGGATTTCTGAGTTCGAGGCCAGCCTGGTCTACAAAGTGAGTTCCAGGACAGCCAGGGCTACACAGAGAAACTCTGTCTCGAAAAACCAAAAAAAAAAAAAAAAAAAAAAAATTGTGAGAGATAAATTTATGCTATTCCCAAGTAAGCTGGATTAGGAACAGTTGAATGTCTCTGTTGCTTAAGGAACAGCCAGGTGAGAGGCTTTGTGATCCTCTTTGTAAACCAGAAAGAAAAGGGAAGAAAAGAAAGAGTCTTTTACATAGGCAATACACGCAGAAAAACATGCATTGGGGCCCAAGCACCTGTCTCACCAGTTCTACAGGTGTTCACGCATGCTTACATCCATACACTAATACCTACCCACGTATGTAAATACAGACATATAAACAGAACATCCATACACTAATACCTACCCACGTATGTAAATACAGACATATAAACAGACATATACATATACACATTTGGATGGATGGGGCAGAGCCCACCCAAAGCCATCATCTTATTTCTTTTCTCTGCCTTTTTTATACCTTCTTAGACAAAAGTTCCTTAGAAAATTACCCCACAGATAAAGTGTTACACAAAAGGGGAGTTGCAGAAGGTGTTGATAGTCAGTACAAAGCCGTGTTTCAGTCTATAAGGTCATTATAAGTTCTAAGCAGCAGTTTCACACTGCCTCTCTTTATCATAGTGCACACCTGCGGCCTCATCCTTGGAGCTGATCTAGAATGAATGCATTTCCTCGATCACACATCTGTCCAAGCCTCTTTCTCTTTTTAGTGTAATTGTGAAAGCTATAGTATTCCTTACTATGGAGTCTTTACTTACTATTCTATGAGGAGTGGGCCCATTCTGTTTTTAATTCTAACTATATTATATCTTTTTGGCAAAACAACCAAAACTATCTCTTAAAACTTTCTTCCGAAAGTTATTTGAATCAAATCAGGAATTCTATGAAATCATTAATTCATCTAAATAGCATTAATTCGTGAGAGTTCATCTTTACGTTGATGGGCAGGAAGTCTGTTCAGTAGGGTGAGCTGATGTTGCATAGCCCAGGAATCCGTAGGCTATGTGACAGTGACGGAAAGGCACATCAACAGCAAGAAGCCGTCCTAGGTTGAAGACTCCACAGACCTTCCATTCTTAGAGTAGGCCATGCAAAAATGCTGGGACACCTCCAGGAAAGTCACCTGCTAGCCTCAGCCTTTCCTAGACAGCTCCTGACACTGGGCTACATGAAACCCAGTATTAAAACAACTACGTAAAAAAATATTACCAGTTTTGTGGCATTGAGCCTTTGGGGTTCATTCCCACTCATTCCACCACAGACTATAAGTGGCCCAATAGTCACAGACCAGTAGTGGTCCATGGCTTAGAGCAGCAGCTAGCATTGATAGCAAGCGAGAAAAGTCAGAGTTTAGCTTAAAAAATGAGTTATTTACTTTTATTTTATGTGTATGGGTGTTTTGCGTGTGTATGTTTGTGAACCACATACATGCAATGCCTGCAGAGGCCAGAAGAGGGCAGTACATCTCTTGGAACTCTAATTACAGATTGTGAGCCACCATGAGAGTGCTGAGACTTCACCTCAACCCTCAGTGTTTTCTTTCCAGGAGGGTTTGACAGCTCCTTCCTTACAATAACTGACACTGCTAGCTGGGCATGGTGGCACAGGTCTTTGTACTCACGGGAAGGAGAGGCAGGGAATTAGGACTTCTATAGCCAGGACAGCCAGGGCTACATGGGGAAACTTGGTCTTGATAAACAAATAAACAAAACCCTGTCTCGAAAAACCAAAAAAAAAAAAAAAAGAAAAAGAAAGAAAGAAAAGGAAAAAGAAAAACAAATAGATTAGCAGATGTAGGTTTATGTGTGTATGTCTGTTGTCATTATCTCATCTGCTGTCACTATGGCTACCTCAAGTCCTTTGTTATATTGTTAATTTTATTTTCACCCCTGCAAAAAAAAAAGCTGCCTGCCTTGGCGAGTACCTTGGAAGCATTTAGCTCCCGGCATGAGTGCCTGCTTATTCCGTCTGCTTTCATTGGCTTTGTGCCAAGCTCTCCCTGCCTTTTATATTCTCTTCCCTGTCTGTCCTTGACATTTATTATCTTTTAACTTAAAAATATTCATTTTTATTTTCTGTATATGCACGTTTGCCTGCATGCCTGCATGTCTACCAGGTGCTTGCTTGGTGTCTCCGGAGCTCAGAGAAGGTCACAGATCCCCTGAAGTGGAGTTAGAGGTGGTTGGTAGCTGCCATGTGGGTGCTGGAAACTAGAGCCAGGTCCTGTGATGGAGCAGCGAGTGCTCTTAACCAGCAGGGCACCGTTGCAGCCCAGTGTTCTTAGTACTTCTTGTTTACTTAACACCTCTGTGGTTTCAGAGTAGAGCCCTCCTCGGTTTGTTTTCTTAGCATTATGCTCTTCTCCCTTGTCTGACTTTGTTCTCTTCTGTTCCTTTAAAACTCTGTCCTGGGCTGGGGATGTAGCTCCCGGGATGGAGTACCTGCCTGTCTGTCATGCACGGAAGCCCTGGCAGTTCCTGTGTTGAACAAAACCAGGCATGGCTGCATGGATGTGCCTGTAATCTCATCACTTGCAAGGTGGAGGGAGACAGGAGAGTCAGACATGCAAGGACATCCTCCGCTGTGAGTGAGTTTGAGGCTAGCCTGAGCTCTATGAGACTCTGTCTCATTCCCCCAAAACAAAGCAACACAACAACAACCACCACCCCAACAGCAAACCAAACTCTGAGCTGGGCATGTGTGCCCCCTTTCTTTCTCTCCTCCTCCGGCATACATACTTGGCTGCATGGTATTTACATCATCCCGATGCCTTCTCATTTCATCTTGTCTTTGCTTGTTGAAAGCTCTTCAAAGGCCTTCTATGTTTTCCGGTGGAAAGTGAGTGACTGTATGCATACTGCACACTGGGCACCACTGTATTCTCTTAGTGTGACTGTATGCATACTGCACACTGGGCACCACTGTATTCTCTTAGTTGAGGACAAGGCTTCAGCATTTGGATCCTAGGGATGTAACAGGGAAAGAACTCTGCTAGATGGGGTGATCTTCTGAGAGTCAGTCATGGCCCACAAGCACGCATCTTTCCGTGTCCGTGATGGACATCACTCCCTTAGGCTTCTATACTATAGGGGCTTCTTTCTCTACTATAAAAGATGCCCGCTTTGATTTTTTTTCCCCCAGATGTTCCTTCCTGCCTTTCTTCTGAGATATTAGGATTTTTTAAAATCCAGTTTCCATCCCCGCACTGCCTCTAAATTAGGGACAGGGGCCAGCATGATTACTTTTTTTTGCTCTCAATTTTTTTAACATAAATCATAATTTTTTTGACAGTCTCATGTAGCCAAGGTTGGTCTTGAACTCCCAACCCTCCTCACTCCCTCCAGCCTTTGATTTTGGTTTTTCAGGAGAGTGAGATTCTGACGGTGTTCTCACCTGCCTTTTTAATCTGACAGTAACTAGGATATTTATTTGGAGGGGGGATATTTTAATATAAGCTTAAGCACAGGCTTTAAGAGAAGGGGAGGCAGTCAGAAGAAAGACACAGAACAAGCATGCTGAATGATGATAGCTTTTATCTTTACCCAGGGGGAGGAGGAAAAGAGAGGAATGTAACATGCAAAAGACAGAGAACCCCTCTCTCTCTCTTTCCTTCCTTCCTTCCTTCCTTCCTTCCTTCCTTCCTTCCTTCCTTCCTTTCTTCCTTCCTTCCTTCCTTTCCTTCCTTCCTTTCCTTCCTTCCTTTCCTTCCTTCTCCTTTCTTTCTTTCTTTCTTTCTTTCTTTCTTTCTTTCTTTCTTTCTTTCAGATAGATTTTCATGTGGCTTGAATCAGTATTTGCTAAGGACAGTCTTGACCATCTGATTCTTTCGCCTCTACATCCCATACCCATGTGTGGGTGCTGGCTGCTCAAGAGAAAGTCTTTGGGATATGTTTTTTAAAAGTCTTTCCCAGATGTCTTTTCCAAACAGCCTTGTCTGGACATTGTTGTGTTAGAAATGGGTAGATGGTGACAACCCTCTCTCTCATCTATGGTTAATACTCTATGGGAAATGCCTGTGAGTACTTTTCTGTTACATAATGAAGAGAAGTATCTTTATTAACTGAGAATACACGTGCTTCCCTTTGGCTAGTGTGCTTGTGTGGGACTGAATTAGATGATCTCAGCATGCCTGTGCTCTCTTCTCATTGATCTAGATGTGCGATAGTGCAGAAGAAGGTGTGGACAGCGACACTGTGAACATGTTTGTGGTACACCCGACCACCCCTGCTCAGTACTTCCATTTGCTAAGAAGGCAGATGATTCGGAACTTCAGAAAACCTCTCATTGTTGCATCTCCAAAAATGTTACTCAGGTACCCTGTGAGTACAAAAAGCCCTCTCGCGAGGTTTCTTGTGTCAGTTTTGTATTCTGTTTTCTCTGTATTCTGTATTTAACCTATTTAAGTTTTATTTGTGCTCTCTCTCTTTCTCTCTGTGTATGTGCATGTATGTGTGTGTGTCCACTACATGTGTGCACACTATGTGTATGCAGGTGCCTATATAGTTAGGAAGAAGTGTCAGATGCCCTGGATCTGGACTTAAAGGTGGTTGTGAGCCAGGTAATATGGGTTCTGGGGCCTGAGCGCTGGTCTTTTGGAAAAACAGCAAGCGTTCTTTGCTTCTGAGCTATCTCTCAATCCCAAGCAACTATTTTGTGGCTTTCTCTGTGGTTCCTTCCAATATTCTCAGGATTCTTGAAACATCACATGAAATTCAAGAAAAGTCATACAGTCTCTTTAGGAAAGTGGATGTGTGTGTTTGTGTGGGTGTCTCTGTGTTTCTTTTTTTGCTTTTTCTAGAAGGACACTTTGATACAAAATTTTGAAATATAAGCCTTGAAGAAGCCAAGTCAAAATGTAAAATTATTACAATGGTCAGCTTCTTTTGGGTGCAGAAGCAGAGGCAGGGGGATCTCTGTGACTTAAATTTAGGCAAGCCTAGTCTACATAGGGAGTTCCAGGCCATCCTGAGTTACATAGTCAGACTCTGTCTCAGAAAATAAAACAAAGAAAAACACTGTATTATTGTACAGACTGGGCAAACTCTTATCATTGTTTTTTAAATATACAGAACTGTATATTTAAATCTTGGAGAACACTGTATTACTGTGCATGCTTAAGTGCAGTTCCATGCCAGAGTTCTGGAGCTGCTCTTATAAGGCCTTCTCTGAGTTATAGCTGTAGTTCTTCTCCATTCATTGACATGAACTTGGCCATTTCTCTCCCTTAGGCAGCTGTGTCAACTCTTGAGGAAATGGCACCAGGAACAGCATTCAAACCTGTCATTGGTGATTCATCAGTAGACCCAAAAAAGTAATTTGATGTTTCTCTGTTTTCTACTCTTGGTAGAGGTTTTATTAAGTGAGCAAAATTTCTTCTATTATATAGGTTTTTCGTGCATGCGTGTGTGTGCATATGAGTACCTTTGAGTTAGTCTGTGTGCACCTGTGTGTGTGTGTGTGTGTGTGTGTGTGTGTGTGAGTGCACATGGAAGGGACTGAATACACCAACTTACCATGCTAGGCAATTACTATACTGCTGAGCTACATCTCAGCCCCTCTCCATCTAGGCATGCTGCGTTAAGGGGGCTGTGTGTGAGAGGGCGGACTTTGGGGACAGATGTCACGGAAGGAGAGCTGCCTGCCTCAGCAGATGGCTGAGCTCCCCAGCAGAGCCCCAAGCAGCTTTATCTGCAACACATTGACATCTAGTCTTCCCTTTCTGCTGACACAGTTCTTAAGGATGCTTCTCTCCACACCAATGCCTGCTTTGTCCCCAACAGTGTTAAAACCCTCATATTCTGCTCCGGCAAACATTTTTATGCCCTGCTGAAGCAAAGAGAGTCTCTGGGGACTAAGAAACATGATTTTGCCATCATTCGACTAGAGGAGCTCTGCCCTTTCCCGCTGGATGCATTACAACAAGAGATGAGCAAATATAAACATGTTCGAGGTAAGGCCTGCTCCCGCTAGGGCCCCTTGCTTTACAGACACCTGAAACTGTTTCAGGTGCAAAGATGGGGGGATGGGAGAGGTACTAGAATATCAAATCTCATGAAATCTGAGGACATGCTATAGACGGCCACTGGGGCCATGGCTGTCTTGAGGTCCCACCCAGGGTTCCCACTATCATCTAAGCATGTCTTGAATTTGTGGGTCATATCATGGTATGCTGTACTATCATATGTGATAATTGCAATACGATTGTCCTTCTGTACTTAGGATTGGAAAATTTGGTATCTGTAGGCACCTTGTGGGAACTAAGGGATTCCAGAGCTAAGTGTAAATGTAGACTTGGTTAGATGAAAAGGTTTTAGCTATGTCATCAAAAATTGGACTTAGCACGAAAAACTTGAGTTGTAAAAATTATTGCAGGGGCTGGAGGGATGGCTCAGTGGCTATGTGTAGTGACTGCTCTTTTTAAGCATCCAGCTCAGTCCCCAGCACCTGTTAATAACTATCTGAAACTGTGGTTTCAAGGGATCTGACGCCCTCTTTTGGGCACATGTGTGCTGAATAGATAGATACACATGTAAGTAAAACACCCACACACAAAAATATATTTAAAATATAAAACAGCCGGACGTGGTGGCGCACGCCTTTAATCCCAGCACTCGGGAGGCAGAGGCAGGCGGATTTCTGAGTTCGAGGCCAGCCTGGTCTACAAAGTGAGCTCCAGGACAGCCAGGGCTATACAGAGAAACTCTGTCTCAAAAAAACAAAAAAAACAAAACATAAAATATAAAACAAAAATAATTCCCCCAAACAAACAAAGAAACAAACAGCAAGTGCTCGTGAGGATTCAAAGCAACCTCACTCACTGCTGCTGGGTTGCAAATGATTGCAACAACTCTGCAAGATGGTTTCTTTCAGCCAGGCAGTGGTGGCACACGCCTTTGATCCCAGCACTTGGGAGGCAGATTTCTGAGTTCGAGGCCAGCCTGGTCTACAGAGTGAGTTCCAGGACAGCCAGGGCTATACAGAGAAACCCTGTCTCGAAAAACCAAGGGAAAAAAAAACCCAAAAAACAGAAAAAAAACCAGAAAACAAAAAACTCAAGTTACCATGTAACCCAGAATTCCTATTGCTGGTTTACCATGAGAATGATAAGTTCACGGAAAAATCTTCATCCGAGTGCTTTTAGCAGCTTTATTTACTTATTTATGGTTTTGGTTTTTTTCGAGACAGGGTTTCCCTGTGTAGCCCTAGCTGTCCTGGAACTCACTCTGTAGATCAGGCTGGCCTTGAACTCAGAAATCCGCCTGCCTCTGCCTCCCAAGTGCTGGGACTAAAGGCTTGCGCCACCACTGTCCAGCCCTTTATTTTTTAAAAAGCAACTTTATTTGTAATTGTCTCAAGCTGGGAACAGTCAATCTGTTCCTCACCTAGGGAATGAATAAACACAGTTCCCTGTAGCAAGAGCATGTGGAATAGCATACTTGTCAATAAAATAGGAAGGAGATACTGCATGGTATCAATCTCCAGGGCCTCAAGGATGCTAAAAGCAAGCAGGCTAGCACTGAGCCCAGGAATGAGCGGATGCTGTCCACAACTTGGACAAATTGCAAATGTATTTTGGTAACCAAAACTGTCTGACTCCATCTATAAGGCATTTTGGTAAAGGTGAAACTGTGCAGATAGAGAAAAGACTGACTGTTGCTAATGTGTGTGCCTGGGAAGGGTCCTGACTACAATCAGCACGAGGAGCTGTGGGGCTTCAAAGAAATCTTGCATTGTGATTGTTGTTGTGAACACACAACTAGGTACTTGCCAGAAAAAAAGGGGAGGGGAGGGGAGAGCGAGTGAGCGAGCGAGCGAGAACACAATAGGGGTTTAGAGAGATGGCACAGGAGTTGAGTGCTTTCCAGTATCTTCATTGGGTGTCTCACAAGCACCTCTAACTGCAGCGCTAAGGGATGCAATAGCTCTAAGGGATGCAGTGCCCTCTTCTGGCCTCCTTGGACACCTGCACACATGGCATCCATTTATACAGACATGCATACCACACATAATAAAAATTCTAAAAATGCTAACATGTTGGAAAAGCATATATGTAACAGAAGTTGGAAATTTATCTCTTAACCATCCACCCAGCTGTTCCTCTAAAGATTCTTGATATATGAGTTTATATGAGTTAAACAATTATGATGCAAAGAAGAAGTCTTTCAATCCCCAGGTCTCCTCATCTTGATTGTCTGGAGTCAGGACTCTCCCCAGTCCCACACATTAGCAACAATCAGTCTTTTGGTTGATTGAAAGTTGAAGTCAACTTCTTCTTTTTGCAGATGTCATCTGGAGTCAGGAGGAGCCGCAGAACATGGGTCCATGGTCTTTTGTTTCTCCAAGGTTTGAAAAACAACTGGCTTGCAGGGTGAGTGCTTACTCTTATATCTATACTCACTCATGCTCTCTCTCTCTCTCTCTCTTTCTCTCTCTCTGTTGTTTCTCTTGGAGTAACAACATACAGATTTCTTTGCTAGCTTGCTCATTTCTTTAAAGATACAGTGAAATAAAGTCTACTTTCGGCTAACCAGGATGGTGCATACCTATACTGGATGGTTGGGTTCCCTCGAGGTTATGAGTTGGAGACCAGCTCAGGCCACGTAGCAGAACCTGATGACATGCAAGAGGAAGAGAGAATAAAAAGATACAGTTTTAGTTTATTCCTTTGGAGGAAAACGTTGAGTTTGTGGAGCTGTGTTTTAGATTTTGGAATATTTGTGTGGACTTTCTTGTCTGAGGATCCAAAAAAAAAAAAAAAAATCAAACTATGAAAAGCTTCAACACTTAACACCTTTTAGGGACTGAAATGATAATTTCAAAGCTCCAGATTTGGGAGTATGTCAGATTTTGGACCGAGGATCTTCCACCTATAATATTATGCTAAAACATGTTTGCATTCCAAAAAACAAAGCAAAGAAAACAACCCCATGAACCTTGCATGTTACCATGCTCCCTACTACTTCTTCATGCTGTTTGGCACAAGTGCTAGAGAAAGATGCTGATGAATATTTTTGGTTTGTTTTTCACCCTGGTACCAGGAACACCCAGTTAACACTGATTCCAGACGTGTGTACAGTTCTGTCAGTCTATATGCCTGTACAATGCTCTTAGACTCCTTTATGTCTTTATTTTCCTCAGGAAAGGAAAATTAGCAAGAACAGTGGTACCTCTGCATCATTTTATTCCACGTGCATCAGAATGTTGTTCGTTTAGTATGAGTTCGATAGGCTCAAATCATTTTCACATGTAAATATGTCTAGTTAAGGAGACCAAATTATAGGGTTTTTTCACCTTATCATGCCTGGAATTCAGGTGGTAGATTATTCCTCCTAATCTGTTCTGTTATTATTTCTTCTTCACTTGAACAAGGTAATAGGGAATATGTGATGTGTACCTTCTTAATGGAACAGAGCAGAGCTCTGATGTACTCAAATGTCACTTGATTTCTTCTTTGCTCCAATGACAGCTCCGTCTTGTAAGCCGACCCCCTTTGCCAGCACCTGCGGTAGGAATTGGCACAGTGCACCAGCAGCAGCACGAAGACATTCTCTCCAAGACCTTCACTCAGTAAAGTGCTAAGCAACAGAAGAAAGTGCGCTCCTCCATTCCCTCCCCTCCCCCTAGCTTAGCGTGGAAGTCTGCGTTCCCCTGAAGTTCTGGACTGATTTGAACAACTGAATCTGGAGTACATGGACTACACAGGGGAACTGATTTTATAAGTACATGAAACAGACAGTAGGTTTCACGCTTTGCAGGACAATAGTGTTTGTTATGCTTTCGTTCGATGTGAGTGAACTGGAAGAGGGGGTCATTAGGCAGTCGGGTTCAGATTCCACTGTAACTGCCTGTAAATGAGCAGAGAACGGTCTTTGACCAGAACGTGGGGCTGTGTATAGGCAGCCCCAACACTACCTCTTAATTGGTTCAATACACATAACTTTCCATATCTTTCCTCCCTTTTAAGGTCAGCAATATTTTCGTTTTAAATGTCATCTTAGAACCGCTCTACAAAAGGTTCCAACAGATACCACTAAAACTAGACCATTCTGGATTCATGTTCTTTCAGGTTTGATCCATTATCCTTAAAAGTAAATGCTGTTAAATACTAACTGCTGATTGTATGGTCGTCTAACGCTGTACCCATGCAGTCTCCTGTAGTCCAGGCTGGCCTCACAATCACTGTATAACTAAGGATCACCTTGAACTTCTCATCTTCTTACCTCTACCTCCCGAGGGCTGGAACTGCAGACTTGTGCGACCATGCCCAGTTAACGCTGGTAATGAGCATCCATCAAGAATGGTCGACCAGCCGGGCGGTGGCACAGCCTTTAATCCCAGCACTCGGGAGGCAGAGGCAGGCGGATTTCTGAGTTCGAGGCCAGCCTGGTCTACAGAGTAAGTTCCAGGATAGCCAGGGCTATATAGAGGAACCCTGTCTTGAAAAACCAAAAACAACAACAACAAAAAAAGAATGGTAGACAAGCTCTCTACCAAATGAGCTCCAGCCTTGGCCCCTAATAAATGTTAAGTTATGAGGTATTAACTGTATTAAGGTGGACTTCGGTTTTTTTTTTCTATTAATTTCCCCTTTCCCCATTATATTGCTATGACATTTCCTTTTTTGTTTGTTTGTTTTTGATTTTTTTCGAGACAGGGTTTCTCTATGTAGTCCTGGCTGGCTGTCCTGGAACTCACTCTGTAGACCAGGCTGGCCTTGAACTCAGAGATCCCCCTGCCTCTGCCTCCCGAGTGCTGGGATTAAAGACGTGCGCTACCACTGCCCAGCTGCTATGATATTTTCTGATTTTTAAATTAACTTTGGTGTTGGGTAGAGGGATTTAAGTGCCAGGTTAATCACTTTTGTCTCTCAAAGCTGCAGGTACAAATATGATGTATATTTGGGCTATAAATTTCATTAAGTTTTAGCCACATTCCCAAACCAGGTACGTGGGGTTCCATAGAGGTTGAATCTAGTGTTGGCCGCAAACTAAATGGTAGCTATGTGACGTCCCTTGAGTTGGTTCTCAGGAGCATCTACTGTGTACCATTCTGACTTTACGACAGTTTTTTAAAAAGGTTATGGGGACATAGGAAGGGCTGGAATACATCCATTGCCTTTCCAATTTTACCAGCAATGCGCCATGTTTTACATCATTGATGTGTAGGCAGTCCTGGCTATAGTAATAGATTCATAATGTACTTCTTTTTTTATTTTGATTTTTGAGATAGTTCTGGCTGGCCTAGAACTCTCTGTGTAGAGCAGGCTGGTCTTGAACTCAGAGGTCTCTCTGTCTCTGCCTTCTGAGTGCTGGGATTTAAGGTGTGTACCACCATGCCAGACTATTATTTGCATTTTAGAATAATGCTGCAGTTATTTAGCATCTTTCTAGTATTTGCCCTCTTTCTTTCTACGACATGTCCCCTCCTGTCTGCAGCTGGGTATTAGTTGCAGTACTTTGTACTTACTGGCTCCATCATTGTGCCATCTCTTTAACCCTTTCCCTCCCTTTCCTTTCTGCATCCTTCAGTCCTTCTTTCTTTTGCCGAGCCTTATGAATCTTGTCACTTCATTACTACTTATATAAATCTGTAAAGTTTCAAAGGCAAGTTTAATAAGAATAATAGTGTATATTTAAGTTTAAAAAAACCATAATGTACCTTTATTCTCTTATCTTTTGGTTTCTTAAATTAAAAGATATTAAAACTCTAAGATGGAATTTAATATATTTAAAAATGTTTTTGTCTTGCTCTTTCTAAATTTCTTCCTATGCTGCCTCTCACAAGTTTATTATTTCTTGTTACAGTTTTCCCTGACAGAGCTATGAAAATGTCTTCTGCCTTTCTACCTTTATATCAGCCACATTCTGAATTGTGTTGCAGAAAGGGACATTTGAATTATTTCATATGAAACACTACTGTATTTTCTTTCCTCTTAAAAATGTTAGTTTTTCTTATCTGCTGTCCATAATTATGCATGTTTAATGTTCAGTGAGAACTAGAGCTTCAGTTATGTAATTAGTAAGTTGAAATATTAAAAATAATGAATTTTGCTTAAAATGACACATTATTCTTTTTTTTTAATTAGGTATTTTCCTTGTTTACATTTTCAATGCTATCCCAAAGGTCCCCCATACCCACCCCCCATATATCACATTATTCTTAGCAAAATAAAAATTACCACCTTGAAAGAACCATTTTACTCAAATTTCTTATGTTTTCCATATATTTCCTATTTGGGAAAAATAGTCTGAAATTAACTTCTCTAATTTACCTATATTACCTTGGAAGTTTTACTGGGTTTTTTTTGGGGGGGCGGGTTCGAGACAGGGTTTCTCTGTGTATCCCTGGCTGTCCTGGAACTCACTCTGTAGACCAGGCTGGCCTCGAACTCAGAAATCCACCTGCCTCTGCCTCCCGAGTGCTGGGATTAAAGGCGTGCGCCACCACCGCCCGGCCTAAAAAGGTTTCTTTCTGAAAAAGAGAGACAGATAAAAGAGTTTATACCTCTTGATGCCTTGATGTCTATTTTGAAGATGGGGAAGTACTGGAAAGTACTATTGTCTGCAGTGTATTACCAGTTTTCACAAATGTCTAAGAAGTTACAGTTAAGATGGGGCGGAAAGAAAAGTCTGGCTCAGGTAGCTCAGCTCTAGGCCTTGGGGTACCTGGACCAGGAAACCTTATCTAGAAAACAGCTTTGAAAAGGAAAACCCTTGTCCTGGAGTAGAGCAACTAAGAACCGCCCACCACGGCAGGCCGCCCCGCCTCTTGCCATCCAGTCCCGCCCCCGCCGCCGCGCCAACGGTGACCATAGCAACGCGGTGGACGTCCGCCAACGGCCAGGCTAGGTCTGGGAGGAGCCTAGAGCGCATGTCACATGACTCTGTGGGCGGAGCTTGTGCGGGGACGGCCAGAGCGTGTCCCCAGCCTCCGCCGCCTAGGCCAGAGTCGTGAGGAACGGAGCGGAGGCAGCTGCGAGGCCGCGGGTGCCCGCCGGGTGTGCTGAGCCGCCGCCATGGGCAGTGAGTGTGGTGGCTGGAGCGCGAACCTCGAAGGCCGCGGGTCCTTTCGGGCTGTGGGCAGTGGAGTCGCTTACTCCTTGGGGTGGTCTTGGGTGCGGGGGATGCGCAGGCCTCGTTGGGGTCGCCACGGGCAGAGCGAGCTGGGGACCCGCCAAGGCGCCTCGGGTCAGCGAGGCCTTGCCCGGCGGGTCACGGGAACTCAGAAGTCCCGGTTTGCTCCCCTTAGGAGGCGAGGAGCGAGGATGGCGCGGGGAGGCCATTGGCTGGGGGCGGGGGGTAGTTAGCACACTCCACGGCTTGGACCACTTGGGCTTTTTCTGAATCTCAGGAAACTCATTAATTTTTAAATTATTATTCTTGAATCACGCTTCCTTGGTGTGTTGCGACGAATAAGTCTCCCTTTTTTTAAAAAAATATTTTTTATTAGGTATTTTCCTCATTTACATTTCCAATGCTATCCCAAAAAGTCCCCCATAACCTCCCCCACCAAGTCTCCCTTTTTTAAAAATGTGATTCGTAGCATGCGTTTTAGGGGAGGAAAGGCGTGTGATCAGTAGCTCAGCATTTTCCTAGATTAATTCTTCCCAGTCATTCTGTAGTGTTCATTGAAAACTGTAAGTTGGTGCGCAAGGTATGGACGAGGCCTCGCATTATAAGATCCTTCCAGGGCCCTGCCCAATCACTCACCCTCATGTATTTTCACACAGATACTTTACCTAGCAGTTCACATGTTTGTGTATAAAGGGATAACGTTGCGATGCACTCCATTGGCTAACAGTAGACATTTGGGGAAAATTGGAAAGGAAATAAGAGACCCTTGGCCTTGAATTGTGAATAAAAATGGAATTGTGCAACACGGGGAGAGGCAGTACATGGCGGCACGCAACAGCGTTTTTTGATCCTGAACGCCAGTACAGTAATTCATAAACTAGCAATAAATCTCGGAGAGTAGCCTGGGCTGAGATGGGGAAGGGAGGCGATTCTAGACAGTTTCCCAGTGTTGTGACCCATAGTTGTTGTTTTTTTAATTGCAGGTAAATGTTTTCAGAATTTAGATTTACTTTTTTTTTTTTTTTTTTTTTTTTAAAGATTTATTTATTTATTATATGTAAGTACACTGTAGCTGTCTTCAGACACTCCAGAAGAGGGAGTCAGATCTCGTTACGGATGGTTGTGAGCCACCATGTGGTTGCTGGGATTTGAACTCCTGACCTTCGGAAGAGCAGTCGGGTGCTCTTACCCGCTGAGCCATCTCACCAGCCCTAGATTTACTTTCTAAATAGTCCAAATGTACTTCTATAACAAACATGACAATTATAAATTATCACCAAAATCAGTTACTTCTACCTTTTTGGAGTCCTGCCGGAGTAGGAGGCAGTGTCTATCCCTAAACCTTGGTTTGTCTTTCATTTACTGCAGAAGTAGCCTGGGAAAGGAGTACTTTTTAATGAAATGTAGTTGACATTCTCTGAGCAATTCTTGTGTGTAAGCAAGTACCTTGATATGGCTACTTAGAGAATTACAACCTTGAAATGCAGCTAACTGAAATGGAGCGGGGAATGTGGAGGTTAAAAGGTTGTCTGTAGGAGGTGATCCTAGCTTTTTTGTTTTTTGGCTTTTTTGTTGCAGTCTTTAAGCTGTTTGAGTCAGTACTCCAGTTTAAGCTCATAACCTACTATACTATTCCTGCAGAAAGTTCCCTCCGCTGTTGTACCATTTGTTAATTACTACATTAGCTAAGTACTGTAATAAGCTATGTCTGCTTATCTTATACAGTGATGATCTGATTATTTTCTGTTGTGCATATATAAAAGGGTTGGGTTTAAACCTGAAGAAGCAAAGAAGTCACGGTGCAGGGCTGTTTCCCTGTGCTCCACAGCTATCTGGGAGCTTTGATCTTCTATAGACCTACTCACTTGAACTTGAGAACATCATGATTGTTTAATTTGGGTGGATGTGATAAACTGCTGTTACAAAAATTGTTTTTGGAATTATTCAGAGATACATTTTTAAACTCTAAATTTTTTTTTTACAGTCAAGTTTTTAGAAGTTATTAAACCTTTCTGTGCAGTTCTACCAGAAATTCAGAAGCCTGAAAGGAAAGTAAGTATACTATTTGTTAATCTAGCAGGTAACAGAGTGACTGACTTTGCCAAACCACCAAGGTTGACTTACTTAACCCAACAATTTCTGGCTGTAAGTGGAAAAACCATTACCTCCTTATCTTGCAAACAAGTATAAATCTGCTTTATGTTTTGTTTTGTTGTCTTCGAGACAGGGTTTCTCTGTGTAACAGCCCTGGCTGTTCTGGAGATCTCTCTGTAGACCAGGCTGGCCTTGAACTCACAGAGATCCACCTGCCTCTGCCTCCCCAGTGCTGGGATTAAAGGGGTATACCACCATTGCCTGGCCTGTTTTTAATTTTTAAATTACATTTATTATTCTAATATATATATGTGTTTGTGCCTGTGCAGCACTGTGCTATGGTATACATGTGACAGTCAGAAGGCAACTTTTGGGAATTGATTCTTTTCTCTTTCCCTGTGGGTCTGGGGAGGGGAGGAGGGAGAGGAGGAAGGACAGGGATGGTGGGAGGGAGATAAAGACTAGGCATGATTCTCAGTCTGTCAAAGATAGTGTTGTAAGTTATACTGTTTCCTGCCCAAGTGTTTGTTTCGATAGAGTATGCTCCTGGCCATGTTGATGCCATGTTGATGCGATAGAGTATACTCCTGGCCATGTTGATGCTTTATAGTTAGGGTAGGATTGTGCACATGGCTAGCTAGTGGGATAAGTTCTAATTAGCACCAACTGTTCTACATAATAAATTTTGCAAATGTGTAAGTATATACCTCCCTTATTTTGATTTCTTGTTTGGAAAGAAATAGAAGGAATGTGTTTTGAAGGTAGAATAACTAAATCACATTGTTCTTCAGTCACTGAGCATATCTGGAAGTAAGATACTTAAATTTTCAGAAATAATATTAATTTTAAATTTTCCAGTTACCAGACTATCCTCTTCTGTACTTTTAGTTCTTAGGGAATTAATAACAAATTGAAACATAGAGATTGATAAGACTTTTGTCAGACTTACTGTTTTATTTAGAAGTACTTTTAATTTTTAATGACTTGAGATGGTAGAGATGGCTACTCAGTTATACCTTAGACATCCTAAAGTATAACTTTTCATAGTTTATGAAATGTCCCAGGATTCCTGTGTAAAATTGTTCAGTATTTCATGAAGTCCCCTCTCTGCCTGAAACTCCTGGATCATTGGATCCTACTTTATTTTACCTCCTTTTCAGTTTCCTCTACCCTTCCACAGTGTACATGAAACACGTCTATATTTGATTATCCTTTTTGTGGCAGCCCGTAGGAGCACGTTGGAGATACAGATTTAACTAGTAAAGCTGTACTTAAATCTCTCCAATGTAATCAGCACCCAATAGACCAAACCTCAGTGTAGCAAGGGAACCCTGAACTGTGAGAAAGAAAGAGGAGAGAGCACCTTTAGAGACAGGTGTATGTAGACACTTTCTGGATGGGGCTGCAGTCTCTCAGAAGTTACTGCCAACAGTTGACAAACAGAATTTCATGAAATTAAAAATTTCTGCACAGCAAAGGAAAAGGCGAGAGGAAATCTTCACTAGCTGTACATCTGACATGAGGATTCATATCTAGAATATACTAAGAACTCAGAAAACTTACAAATAATACCTTTTGTTTTGAAAAGGAAAGACTTATGTTGGAGATGCTTGGCTGTTTATTTTAACTGCAACAAGCTAGGTTATTAGGTGTGTGCCCCAGTGGGGAATGGTTATGGTGTCATAATGTGGAATTTTGCTTTGAAATTGTTTTTTCTTGGTTTGGATTGATGATTCTTTATACTTCTGTTGTACAGATTCAGTTTAGAGAGAAGGTACTATGGACTGCTATAACACTCTTCATTTTCTTAGTATGCTGTCAGGTATGTAACAAACTGCCGAGTGCATGTCTGTATTATTTTAAGGTTTTGATTAGTAAGAATTAGAAAACTGATAATAGACTGAAATATATTGAGTGTTGCTTTTTTTGTAAGATTTATTATTTGTGTGTGTGTGAGAGAGAGTGAGAGAGAGAGAGAGAGAGAGAGAATGAGAATGAATGAATATGTGTTGTTGCCAGTGAGGCCGGCATTGGGCGTCAGATTCCCTGGAATTGGAGTTGCAGGGAGTTGTGAGCTGCCCATTGTGGGTTCTAAGAGTTGAACTTGAACTTGTGTCCTATGGAAGAACAGCCAGGACACCTAGTTTTTAAGTCATCTTTTCAACTCTGAGTTCTGCTGTTTTTATTTCTTTGTAGTCTGGTGATCAAACTCAGGATTTTGTGCATGCTAGGCAGGTGCTGTGTGACTGAGTTGCATTACGGCTGAGTATCATCATTGTCGTCATCGTCATTGTCATCATCATTGTTACTATTGTCACTATTATTACCATGTTTTGTTTTGTTTCCAGATAGGGTGTCTCTGTGTGCAGGATTTCAAAGCTGTTCTGCAACTTGCTTTGTAGATCAAGCAGGCATCTAGTGCTGGCACTGTCCACTTCATTATTGTTGTTTTTCTTGGGTGTGGATGTGTGTGCAAGTGCATGCGCCAGTATGTGCCCACACACCTCACATCTTGGACTGTGTGTGGCGACCAGAGGACAACTTGTGGGAGTTGGTTTTCTCCTTTCACCTGTGGTTTCCAGGAATTGAACTTAGGTGGACAGGGTTGGTGGCAGCTACCTTAACCTGCTGAGCTATTTTGCTGGTCCAAGTGCTGGAGAATGAAATTAAAATACTTTTATTTCTGTACTTGGTTTAATTTTGTTTTGCATGGTCAGGAAGAGAGTGGTTTTGTTGTTGCTGTTGTTTGTTTTTGTTTTTAAAATCAGAAAGTGCAAAGAAAAAAGCATGCATTTATACTATACGCTTTTAATATCTCTGAAGTTGTCCCCATATTAAAAAAATCAACTTTAGGGAGTTTTATGTACAAAATAACATTTCTAATTGTACACTTTGAAGAATTTTGACAGATGTGTGCACCCAAGAATCTATTTAGGCTGGTATGGAATATTTTTGTTGCCCTCAAGCATTCCTTATAACTCCACTATTCAGCTAGCCTTCAGTCCTAGGCAAGCTCTGATCTCCCCTTTGTCACTATAATTTGTCTTTCTTAGAATTCTGCATATATGTTGTTGTGTCTAGCATCTGACTTTATAACATTTTTGAAATTTATTCATGTTCTCAGCATGCCAGTAGTTTTATTTCTGTCGTGAATATATCATAGTGCATTCACTTAGGGGTTGGACATTTGGCTCATATTCTCTCTCTGTCTGTCTTTGTCTCTGTCTCTCTCTGTCTGTCCTTCCCTCCCTCCCTCCCTCCCTGACCCTGAAGGAGGTTTGTCTAGCTTGTATATATAGCCTTACATTCAGTGTCCCCTAATAAAAGTACCCTCTTCCCTGACATTTTATTCTAGAAACCAATGCTGTTTCTCAGGAATGTCTCATGCCATGGCCCATTTAGGCCTTGCGTTACCTACTTTCCCTGTGTTTATATAGTTGCTAAGCTGCTGCTTTTTGCCTTTCTCACGTTTGGGCAGATCTGCCCATTGTGGGTGATTTCAGCTGAATATAAAACAAGTTCTAGCCAGTTTTCTCTAGCTTCAGGGAATGGTGGGAGGTGAGATAAGCTGAGATCATTACATTAAATGCTTACAGGGCTCTGCTTTGAGTTTTTTTTTTTTTCCTTTTTTCCTTCCTTCCTTCTTTCCCTCCTTCCTTCCATTTATTTTTTTTTCTTTTTCTTCTTTTGTTGTTGTTGTTGTTGTTGTTGTTGTTGGCTGTCTTGAGAGCTTCTCACCATCTAACTATGGAGGTCTGTATTCTGTTCTAGGTTCCAGGTTATTCCTCAGTTTTCAAATGTAGCATGGCTCCATCATCTTGAGTTTTATTCTAGAGACTCACCCCATGGCTCAACTTCCTTTCCTTCTCAGCTGCTGTTTCTAATTCCTTTTAACAAAAGCAGGGAGAATGAAGGTTCCAGTAGTTTCCTGGTCTTCAGTGTGCTGCACCATGGCTCTTGGTGCGTCACATCTGTCACCTTTTTCTTACTTAGCAACTGTATGAATCACTTTCCTTGTCCTGCGACCAAACACCAGACAGAAGCAGTATCAGGAAGGGATGGGATGGTGCTCTGTGGCTCACAGCTTAAGGGTGTGGTGACACAGGGTGCCTGTCACACTGTGTCTACTGTCAGGAAACGCAGAGAGATGACTGCTGGATGCTGATACTCAGCCTGCTTGACCGTTTGACCTGCTTTAGCGCTTGATCCAACCCATGGGGTGATGTCTCCCATTCTCAGGATGGCTCCTCATCCTTCAAACTCACCTGAAAATACTTTGGTAGATAGGTTTGAGCTTGCTTCTTGGGTGATTCAAAATCCTGTCGAGTTAACACTCCGAGTTACCTATCACAGCTGCTTTGTATGTGTCTTTATTTTCCTGTAGCTTTGTAAAGTTCTGATCAGCTTTGGTTCTTTCATGTTTGTATTGTTATGTGCCAGACTGGGGACATCCTTTAACGTAACTGAAACTTGCCGTCTTGTTCACTCTCAGCAGCGAGGGTGAACCATTTGCTGAGCCAGATTTGGTCTGTGACTTGAAGTCCCGTGTCACATGTGCCTTGTTTAGCTTTGTCTTTCTACTGCTTTTGACATTTCTATTGCTCATTTTCTACATCTCCATATAGTCAGTTTAGGTTTCCACTAAAATATGCAATATTTGGGGTTTTCAGAGCATACAATACAGTAGTCAGTAGTATTGTATTAATATTAGAAGAAAGATTTTATAGAAAATAGACTTAGCAGTTTCTTTGAACATTTAAAGACTTGTAAATCTGGCGGCTCCAGAGGAAGGATAAAGTGTTGTGTTCCAGGGCCTTAGATAAGGACTGTCCTGTAGTGCTGCTAGGTGTGGCTCTCTTAGTCCTCACTTCTCTCAGGTGATGACTGTCCACAGATAAGAGAGTATACACAAACTAGCTTTTCCTTCTGCTTTACCAGTTTCATTACCTAGCTTAATAAGAGTTCAAATAGCCCAGAGATTTAGTTATTTAAAATTCTGGCAGCATATTTTGGAATTAAAAAAGCATTTAAAATTGTTTTATAGCTTTTCTTTTTTGCATTTATGTGTTTGTGTGTGCTCAGGTATGGAGGTGTGTGGCTTCCTGATTATCTAGACTCAGTGGTCAACAAGCCACAGGGGTCCTCCTGTCTGTGCCCCTTCCTGCCTTGTGGTTACAGACACATAGTGTCAAGCTGTTCTTTCCATGTGGTTGTCATGTTCATATGGAAGCACGTCACCACCTGAGCTAGCCTCCTCAGCCCCCACAGATTAATTAGCAATGTGAGTTTCTTTGTGCGTGAACCTGCAGCTTAAAGAAAGGAACGTATCATGTTTGAGAAGGGGGTTTCAGCAAATGCTGCTTGTCAGACATGGGTTGCCATAGAGGTAGATAATAGCCCATTGGTAAAGGACTTACCTAGTTAGTGCCGGGCTCTGGATTTCTCCCCAGTATGGTAAGGAAACTAAACATGGATCCTGTAATAGGCAGTAATTTGAAGTGTTTTTTTCTTTCTTTGTTTTCTCCCACCCTCCCTTCTCTCCTTTCTCCCTTCCTTCCTCCTTCCTTCCTTTTTTTCTTTCTGATTTTCTTCCTTTCCTTCCTTCCTTTCTTTTCTTGTTTGCTGTTGCTGCTTCAGTCTTCTGAGTGCTGGGATTATAGGTGTAACCCATCAGGTCTACCCAAATGTTTTTGTTTGTTTATTTCTGGATTAAAAATTAGCATGCACTAGGCGGTGGTGGCGCACGCCTTTAGTCCCAACACTCAGGAGGCAGAGGCAGGCAGATTTCTGAGTTCGAGGCCAGCTTGGTCTACAAAGTGAGTTCCAGGACAGCCAGGGCTATACAGAGAAACCCTGTCTCAAAAAACCAAAAAGGAAAAAAAAAAAGTTAGCACATATCAGGGTGTATTAGATTGCTCAAAATTCAGGGCTCTTCTGGGCTACATAGCAAGTTGTAGACCAGCCTGCTGCATTATGAAGTGAGAAAATTGTTTTAAAAAAAGAAAGAAAGAAAAAAGAAAAAATTGGGTGGGAGATGATATCTTCTGATTAGAGAATTGATAATTCCTGAAAAGAATAAGGAAGAAAAGTCAATCATGGTCTCGTCTCTTAGATATAATCAGTATTTGACCCTTAAAAAAAGATCTTTTCCAGTATTGTTTTCTATATGTATTCTTAGAGTTTTGAACTTATACTGTATAGAATTTTGAATTTTAGTTTTTATTCCAGGGTTTTGTTTGTTTGTTTGCAACAGAGTTTCTCTGTATAACAGCCCTGGCTGTCCTAGAACTTGCCTTGGTAGGCCAAGCGGGCCTTGAACTCACAGAGATCCACCTGACTCTACCTCCCAGGTATTGGGATTAGAGGTGGCACCACCATGCTGTCAGGAATATTAAAGTATCCTTGCTTTCTTAGAAATCATAAGCAGTCAGTCTCCAACAGGCATTGTAGGCCAAGCAAGTGCATTTTATTTAAGAGGGAGACTGCATGCAGAGCGCCCTTGTGTTCCACTAAGTGTTTTATGTGATGTTTCAGATTCCGCTGTTTGGGATCATGTCATCGGACTCTGCAGATCCCTTCTACTGGATGAGAGTTATTCTTGCATCCAACAGAGGTATGCACTTCTGACCTCCATCCTGCCACCAACCTCCATCCTGCCACCAACCTCCATCCTGCCACCAACCTCCATCCTGCCACCAAACAGCTGCTTTGTGGTTTTATATAGGAGAGACAAAACAAACCCATTGCTTAGGAGGAGAATCCAGCTTGTAATAATAACAACACTGGCGTGTGTGTGTGTGTGTGTGTGTGTGTGTGTGTGTGTGTGTGTGTGTACACTTATGTGTGCATGTGCGTGCACATAGTGAAGGTCACAGGTTGACTAGTGTTTACCTCAATCACTCTCTACCATATATATTTTAGAGATGTTTCACTATGTAATCCTTGCTGGCCTGGAACTCTTTATGCAGATAATGCTGGCCTCTACCTCTGATATATCCTCCTGCCTCTGCCTCCTAAATACTGTGATTAAAGGTGTGTGCCATCATGGACCAGTTTCCTCTTGTATGGAGACTGGGTCTCTCATTTGAACTTAGGACTTGCAAGTTCTGATGGTCTAGCTAGCTTACTCTAGACAACCCATATTGTGTCCTGAGAGCTTAGGTTACAGGAGGTACATGGATGCTGGAGATCTGAACTCTGTACCTCATTTGTGCAACAAGCCCTTTACCCACTGAGCCATCTCCTCAGCCCCAACTTAGGGTTTTTCCATATAAAATCCCATGATTTGCAGTGGCAGGGAGGTGACGTACTTGAGTTGGAGTTTAATTCTTGGACCAGTGGGAGAGGAAAGCTTGAGCCAAAGCCCTCAAGTCTACAACAGCACGACACACACAGACTGGGAGATAGTGGATGAGGGTGCTAGCATAGCAGTGAGGCTCACCAGGAGTTGGGGCTGCATCATGAGGCTGCTTGAGTTTCACAAATAGTGGTTGCATGGTTGGGGGAAATACTCTAAATGATGGCAGTTTTTGGTAGTTGTTTTTAGGATATAAGAGTAATATTGGTTCATTTACTAATTAAAATGTGTGTGTGTGTGTGTGTGTGTGTGTGTGTGTGTGCTCACTCGAGTCACAGTGAGCATGTGAGAGCCAGAGGGGCTGTGGAGCTGCTCTTTGCTTCTTCACCTTCACATGGGTCATAGGGACTGAACTCAGGTTCCCAGGCCGTGCGTTTCCTCACTGAGCCAGCTTACTAGCTCCACCCCTTCTTATTTTCTGCCAAATTTATTAACAGTTTAGAATATTCTAGTTGCACTCCTCCCCCCTAACCCCCCACCAGCCTCATCCTCCTGTTGAGTCCGGGTCCGATTTTCATGTCTTCTTTTTCCTTTCTTAGTTTATTTTTATGGGTGTTTTGCCTGCATGTATAACTCTGTACCACATGCAAGCCCATGGAAACTAGGATAAAAATCCTCTGCAAGTGGAGTTGCAGATAGCTGTGAACTATGAACTACTGTGTGGGTTCTGGGAATCAAACTTGGGTCCTCTAGACCTGCTGAGCCTTCTCTCCAGCCCTCCTGTTTTGTTTTTGCTTTGTGTTCTAGTGGGCTTGGTGTATAGTGGTCCACTGGGACGTGAGTCAGTCACCAGCAAGTTACTGGGACCACTGAAGACAAGTGGGCAGTGGCTCAGTTTTGTGCAGCCTTTTTACACCATCAGTGTCTCCTGTGGATTCATGAGTGCCACGGCCATAAGGCACACATACGACAGCATTTTGCAGCCTTTCTCCCCATTATCCAACTCTTAGTTCTTCCCACCCCTTTTCTGAGATGTGGATGGTGGTGGTGACAAGGTCCTTTCTCTTGAAGGCTGAGCAGAGTAGCTCAGGACATTGGCCAGGCACAAGTGTCACTGTAGAGAGCAGCTGCTTTATTCACACTGACACAGCACTCACTGATCTGTGCAGTCACTGATGCTTGGAAGTTTTATAAAGTCTTCAATGCATCAGCATTTATAAAATGTACCAACATATATATGGTGCACATTTCTGGGATATGGGTACATTTCAGATATTCATCCAGACCTTTCCTTTGCCTATTCATTTATATTTATGTGTTTAAAAATAGGATGTACATATCCAAATCCATATATTCATTCACACATACATATGTACTGTTCCTTTTTTTTAATGTTTTTAGTGAGTTACTTCACTTAATGGGCATATTACAGTATGAGAATATAATTAACTTATTTAATCATTGATTCTACAAACATTTTTTTAAAGATTTATTTATTTATTTTATGTGAGTATATTATTAACACCAGAAAAGGACATCGGATCCCATTACAGATGGTTGTGAGCCACCATGTGGTTGCTTGGAATTGAACTCAGGACTTCTGGAAGAGCAGTCAGTGCTCTTAACCACTACTGAGCCATCTCTCCAGCCCCCAACAAGCATTTCTTGATCTTACTGTGTACCACTTGCTGAGTGTAGCACCTAGGACAATAGCCTGAGCCTCCAAAGGATTCACCCACCTGTGATCCTAGCACTTAGGAAGTAGAGGCAGGAGAATTGGGACTTCAAAGTCTTCCCTGGCCACATAGATAGTTTTAGGGTAGCCTAGGCTAAATACTATGCCTCTGTCATAGAAACAAATAGGGTTTGGTGAGATGGTGCAGCAAAGATCAAGCATTTGCTACCACGCTTGATGATCTGTGCGTTTATTCTCCAGGACCCTCATGATGGAAGGAGAGAACTAACACAAGGCAGAATTGCACTGTATCAAATGTGTGCCCAGACACATACACTCTCCCACACCAGACAAGTAACAAAGTGAAAGAGTTTACAGTAAAAGGTTTATATGATCTGAAGAGAAACAAGATTATAATAAGTAAAGAAATATGATTGAAGTCTAAATAACCCACAATTTTAGTGTAAGTTTTAAAAGCAATGATTCCTTTTTTCCTCTCCCTCTTTGTGCTGGAGAGTAAATATTGCATGTGCTAGGCAGGTATGCTAGCTATGCCCCCACCTCTGTTTATTTATTCTTTTTAATTTTGTGTTGCTGGCAGTTAAACATTAGGGCCTTACATGTTAGACTGTATTCTACCACAAAACTATGTTATATGCTATAAATTACAAATATAAATGTATTTGTGAATAAGCGCACATGCATGTCGGTCTGTATTTAGAAGTCAGAGGCCAACTCTTAGGAATCCGCTTTCTCCTTATACCGTGCAGGCCATGGGAACTGTACTCAGCTTGTTGATCGTGCTGGCATGTGCCTTTACTGACTTAGTCATCTTGCTGGCCCCTAGCCTCTTGATTTTTACATTTTCTTTTTCTGCTTTGATGCAGGACATTGAACCCAGGGTCTCATGTTCTCTACAACTTAGCTGTACCTGCCAGACCCAAAAGGTTTCTTTTAAAAAGTCCTTCATATTTTAAGTTTAGAATTTATAGAAATTAAAACTTTTATAGCATAACACTTTTAACCTATTGCATTGTTGCTAGTTGTTAATAAATGGTCTTTTATTAATGAAGGAATCAATGGAAGTTTGGTAATATTTAAACACATTTATTAAATGTTGAGGGCTAGGATGCTCTGAACTGAAGTGTATTATATATAAAGTTATTTACTCTTTGTCCCTTCCTTTATAGGAACATTGATGGAATTGGGTATTTCCCCAATTGTAACGTCTGGTTTGATTATGCAGTTGTTAGCTGGAGCCAAAATCATTGAAGTTGGAGACACACCCAAAGATAGAGCTCTGTTCAATGGAGCCCAGAAATGTGAGCGATCATAAAATTAAAGAGCTTTTTCCAAGTTTGAGTATGTTTGTGGTAAAGATGTTTCCTAGTTTTTTGGTTCTATTGTTTTTTTGTCTTTGGTTGTAAGCATATACTCCTTTTTTGTCAGTATTTGGTATGATCATTACCATTGGGCAAGCCATTGTGTATGTCATGACGGGGATGTACGGGGACCCTGCGGAAATGGGTGCTGGGATCTGTCTCCTTATCATTATTCAGGTAAGAAATCCTGTGTTTTCATACACTAATCGAAACAGTTTGGCACCTTTATCTAACAGTTTTTTTGGTGAATTATATAAATCATTTCCTACAGAATTATTTAATTACAGTATTATTACTGAAATGACATAATGTGTTGATGTAAAAGAGTTTATTCTAATTCTAATAGCTTCATAGTCTGTCACTGTAACAGATGCTGCTCTATCATTGCTCTATGATGTTCATTTTCCACATTCGGATGTCTCTGAAATCAACTGTACTCCCTCAGTTAACAGAACATTCCTGTTGTTGCCGGCCAGGTGGCAGTGATTGGGCATTTGTTGCCTTTGGGTGGCTGTCAGCTTGGCCATAGTGGCTGAGATTAGCATCCTAGCTGTTACTTTATGCCCTGTTGGTACAAAAGATGTTTGAGTTTACTTGTTGACTGAAATCACTTGAGAAAACCCATTGTGAATGAAGCCCAGTATTGTGGCAGACACCTGGAGTCCCACTTGTTTGGGAGGTTGCAGGAGAGGATTTCTTGAACTACCAATTAGAGACAAGCATATGCAAAATTAAACTGTTATCATGGAAATGAAATTTGCTAATCTCAGAAAGTACATTAACAATAAGCTAGATGAAAAACAGCTGTCTAGGCAGTGGTGGCGCACACCTTTAATCCCAGCACTTGGGAGGCAGAGGCAGGCGGATTCCTGAGTTCAAGGCCAGCCTGGTCAACAGCATGAGTTCCAGGACAGCCAGGGCTACACAGAGAAACCCTGTCTCGAAACACCAAAAAAAAAAAAAAAAAAAGAAAGAAAGAAAGAAAAAGAAAAGAAAAACAGCTGTCACCATCTGAAATAAATTGGCTGTAATAAGACATTTTGTTGTAGTTGAGCTGGCAGGCCTCAAACTTGGAGGCTTTTGCCTCTGCATGAGGCTTACATTTTAGGGATTTACCAGGGTATCTAACTCTTTTCTTTCTTACTAGAATACAAAACTATGATATTCTAAATAATTAAAGTGCCAGCAAAATACCATATACCCTCACATACATGTGTTCCATGGAGGATGGATGGATTTATATATTTATTGATTGATTTATTGATTTATGGCAATGCCCTATAGCTGGGCTGTCTCCGACTCACAGTACAGCTGATGATAACCTTGAGCTCTGCTCCTCCCATCCCTATGTCCACTAGGAATTCGCTAGCATTATTTATGTGCTGTATACCATAACTGTTTTGTGCAGGACTGGGGAGTGAACCTAGAACTTTGTGCATGGTAGTCAAGCTGCCAACTTAGCTACAGACCCAGCCCTTTATGGGCTTCCAAAATGGATAGTTCAGAATTGAATTTTTAAAGACCAACATAATTTTGACTATATAAAATGTTCAGAGGATTTTTTTTCTTGTTAAAAATTTAAGTTAATATGATATGTATACTAGAGTCCTGGCTACTGTGGAGACTTACTTTATTTACCGTTTGAAATTAGAATTAATTTAGGTTTTTTTCCCTAATAGTTCAAAAGATCAAGTTCTGATTTTTGAAATAGTCTCAAATGCCAATATTTGGGAAATAAATGGCTATCTCAGATGGGCATAATTTACCTTTTTTGTCTTTTCTTTCTTCTTTTTTAATGAGCAAGTCAGTGAGCCTGACTCAGGACATGGTTAGTCTGTCAAGTATCTGTTTGCATGGTTAATAATATGGCCTTTATTCGGCTATAACTGCTTTGTCTGTGACTAGGACCAGATTTTTAATGGATTATTGAGTCTTTGGTAACTTGGTAAGGCCTAGTGAGTGCTCTTCCAGTGTAAGATGTGTTTCCCAAGAGAATAATAGTTCCTTTATTTCTCCATTTACAAATCACTTGTTTGACACATTATAGCTGTTGGGACTTGGAGATGGAAGAACTGCAGAGGATGGGGAGAGAAGATCCTATGGACACTGACTTTAGTGTCCTTCAGTGCTTAGGGTTCTATATATTGCTGGTGCCGTGCTGAAGAGACTACTGATAGGACATCATGCTTGGTTTTGTTTCTTTAAAGCAATGTGTGTCAAACCCTTTGGGGATGAAGGACCCTTTCTTGGGGGTTGTATATCAGAATCTTACATTACAATTGCAGTTATGAATAGCAGTGAAAGCCATGTTATTGTTGGAGATGAACGTAACATGAGGAGCAGTATTAAGGGTCATAGCATTAGGAAGGCTGGGAACCACTGGTCTCACATTTGCTTTTTGTAGCCAATGAAGATTTACACTTTTAGAGATGAGGGTTGGATCCAGGGCCTTGAGAACACCAAGTACGCACTGCTGCTGAGGTACTCCCTTAGTCTAAAGTCGTCTTGACTTTAAAAGACATTCAGGCCAGGCAGTGGTGGCGCACACCTTTAATCCCAGCACTCTCGAGGCAGAGGCAGGCAGATTTCTGAGTTCATGGCCAGCCTGGTCTACAGAGTGAGTTCCAGGACAGCCAGGGCTACACAGAGAAACCCTGTCTCGAAAAACCAAAAAAAAACAAAAACAAACCAAAACAACAAAAAAAGACATTCAGAACTAGTATTAAACTCTGGGAACGTTTTGTAGCAGTGTGATTTCCCTGGTGCTTCCTTACGCTAGACTTAGGGTCATGGAATGTAGCTGGGCAGCTGTTCATTTAGGTGAGGTGCCTTACAGCACAGCTTGCGCATTGAAACTGACAAATGCAGTTCAGGATATTTTGGTGTTTCTTTTAGACATTCAGAAATCTCATTTCTAAGAAGGAATGAGAAAAAAATATGTATTAAGTTGTTGATATAACTGGTATATAATGTAATAACTTCTTTTAGTGTTAATGTATAAAGAAAAATGCCATGTTTGATTGTTGGTGGGCAGTGACCCATTTGTGTCTTTTCAAGGGATTGCTTACATTGAAAATATGTGGCTACACTGAAGAGCCATTGGATCAGTGTGTGTTCACCTAGAAACGTAGGGTTTTGAGAACTGTTTGCATGCTGTTACGGAAGGTATTTCTCACTTTGTTTTTGTTTCACTCACATAGTGCTCTGTCCACTAATTGGGTTTGAAATCTAAATTGGGTCTTGATTGAAATTAAAAACAAAATACAAAGTGGCATTGTCCATGGCACATAATAAAGGTGAGTATGTTTTTGTCAAGCTTAGTGGCATGGGTGTGGCCACACGAGGTTGACACCTAGTGTGACTTTACGTCCACACAGGGAGCATCCCACATGCACACTTGCCACTGTTCTGGTCTCAGCGGGCTCCACGGAGAGTCTGCCATCGTCTTCTGCTTCCTCTTCCTCAGGCACACACACTTACTTACTTACTATTTATTACTATCTTTTTTCCTATTTCTTAGACTGCATAAACCGTTTCTCATTTAAATTTATTTATACATTACTCCTCCTGGAAAAGATGAATGTCATTTCCAAAGGGTGACTTGTAGGCCAACATTATTCTGCATGGAGGGCTCAGGTAAACGTTGTGTGTCTCTGTATTTATGACTGGGAAGACTCAATGATCATTACTTAACTGTGGCCAAGATAAAATCTAGCCCTCAACCAGTAAAAGGCTACCATGATCTATCTCCCTTAGTTTGAGAACTATGCCCCTTTTCCAGTTGATTAAAAGTTAAACTAAAAGTTTAATTTTGGCCACAGTTAAGTAATGATCATTGAGTATTCCTAGTCATAAATACAGTAAGTTAGGCTTTGTACAAGCACTGAAATGGCATCTAGGGTGTGCAAAGTAAGCTTGCACAAAAGTGAAGGTGGGCTGCTTGAACTGGGAGGAATCGAAGCTGCTTCCTTCAGTAGGGAGAGTGTAAAGTAGGGACCTGTGGCAGCAGGAAGGTAGGGCTCACAGCACGCCTCACTTCCCTCTAGATGATGTTATGTCAGTCGAGAAGGAGCCACATGACTGAAACTTGATTTTATTGATACATGTTTTTATAGGCATGTCTTCTCCAAGAATAGCCATAAGTTAAATTTAGTATGTTTTCATTAAAAAAATGAGCTTGAAAACACAGTAAGATCTTAACTTTTCAAACTTATATTCACTCTTTGTTATAAGTATAAAATAATTTTTTTATGTTGTTGTGCTGTAGTTTTTTTGGCTTATTCTATACATACTATGTTATATAGAAAATATATACAGTACTTTGTAAAAAGTGTCAATCTCATTCCCTAGGAGTAGAGGGTTTCTTTTAAGCTTTCTGTAATTTATTTGGCTTTTTACTTACATGGAAGTATTTGGGATATTTTGTTTCTTCACACCCAACTCTAAGATTATTATTTAATGTAATGTGCTTTTCCCACCCCATGGGCCCAATTTAAACTTTGTAAGAGAAACTATTCAGATGGTGTACCTTAGGTGAAATGTTTGCTGTACAATGAGGCACTATTCCTAGTTCTCTGACTTTCAGAACTGGCCTCTGACTAGTAGAGCAGCTCAGAAGCTGCACACGCCGCAGCGATGATGAGCATCGCTCAGGTCTGATACTGGGAATGCGCACACTGTGAACAGCCCCGCGTCCGCCCCCTCCTGAGTGTTTCTTGCTTCTGCTCACGTGCGTTTCTTTCCCCACAGTTGTTTGTTGCTGGTTTGATTGTGCTGCTGTTAGATGAGCTGCTACAGAAGGGTTACGGCTTGGGGTCTGGGATTTCCCTCTTTATTGCCACCAACATCTGTGAAACCATTGTCTGGAAGGCCTTTAGTCCCACTACCATTAACACTGGCAGAGGTACATCGCACAGTGACTGCAACTGCACGAGTTTTGCTGGATGTATGCTGAAAATGAGTTCAGAATGCAGCAGCACATGCCTGTAGCCACTCCAGTCTGCTACCCCAGGGGACCATGGATGCTAAAGGTTTAAACTTACTGAGCAGAGATGTGTGAAGTATGCAGTAGTAAGTCCAAAAGAGTGCATTCTAACCTCTGCTTGTTTAAAGTTCCAGTGGTTGCAAACAGTATTGTAATTTTGACCTTTGACCTTTGACCTTGCTTAAGCCATTGCTGCTAGAGCCATTTACCTCCCTGAATGCAGCGGAGGGTGGGACAGCAAGGTACTGGATTATGATTTAGCCGTCCTGGGGAGCACTCACACCCTTGCCTCTAACTGGCTTTGTAATAGCATCTACATTTTGCAAGATTTCAGTCTTTCCCCGTATCCTTTCCAACTTCTCAGTTGTCTTCCTGTCCTAACTAGTCATTGTCTAACTTGGATCCTTAAGAGACTAGCGCTGATAGTTTATTAACTTTCTGGGTGCGGTGAGCTAACAGCAGCGTGGTAGATGACATACCTGCTCTGAATCTGACATCTGTATTCTGCTTTGCCACTGCTGCTTATCAGCCCTGAAAGGACTTCCCCTGTTCCCCTAGAGTAAAGGCGAGGCAATCCTTTATGAATTAGAATTGCAGGTTTATGTTGAAATTTGCCTCCATGATAGAAGTATGTTTAGAATCCATACACATGGTTATGCCATAGATCCGTACAACATAGAATCATAAACTGCTAAATTGACTCGAGGTTGAAGTTACTTGTGTAGAACTGTGGAAGAGGCGTCCACAGTTCATTCCTGTTTTGCTTTCTCAGGTACGGAGTTTGAAGGTGCAGTCATAGCTCTGTTTCATTTGCTGGCCACCAGGACAGACAAGGTGCGAGCCTTGAGGGAGGCTTTCTATAGGCAGAACCTCCCCAACCTCATGAACCTCATCGCCACAGTGTTCGTGTTTGCTGTCGTCATCTATTTTCAGGTACGTGGAATGTCTCACTGGGAACATTCACTTTCTTGTAACAAGGAGAATGCTCTTCAAAAGGATGGTGTCTAACAAGTGATGTTTCAAGAACCATTCTTTAAACTCTAGTTTGAAGGTGGGAAATATTGCCATAAAAGAGGAACAGAGGCAGGCTGTTGGGGGAGGACTGTTTGAGACATGTCCTGTCACTGGCTCCCCCCACCCCACCCCACAGCTACCTTTCCCTCTGCGCACTCTTTGACATGGACCACCTCTTATTCTTAATTTCAATTTCAGGGGTTTCGTGTTGACTTGCCCATTAAGTCGGCACGGTATCGTGGACAGTACAGTAGCTATCCTATCAAGCTCTTCTACACGTCGAATATTCCCATAATCCTCCAGTCTGCCCTAGTTTCAAACTTGTACGTCATTTCCCAGATGCTGTCTGTTCGATTTAGTGGCAACTTCTTAGTAAACTTACTAGGACAGTGGGCCGTGAGTATGTTTATTTTTATTAAGTATTTAAAATTTGTATTTTATAGTTGTATTTTTAGCTGATTAAGATAGATATTGAAACAATTTGAAATTTATTTACCTGTACCATTTTATTTTGAAAATTTGGTAAATGTTCTAAGATTAATAATTTCCTATATAGGAAGCATTTTTATGTGTATCATTTGAATAGCTTTTTAGGCTAAAAAAAATCATAAATGTGCTTTCCTAACAGTGATTTTCTATTTTGTAGTCTTTGTTGTTTAGAGACATGGTCTCATGCTGTAACTCAGGCTGACTAGGGAGTCTTTCTGCCTCCTTCTCTGTTTGTAGGAATCACAGACTTGTGCCACCACATCTGGCCTCTTGTCATCTTGTTCTGATGTCTGTTATACCATTTTCTATTTGCCAATATAGGGAAAGGAGAGCTATTTACAGATAATTGTAAAAATGGGGATAAAGAGTCATTTTTTCTATCGTTCTCTCATTTTTCATGACCTGAATGGCAATAAAGCAGCTTGCGTTTGACTGTGCTGGAGACGGGCATGGAGTTATTAACAAGACTGGAAACTGGAACCGAATCCATTAAATCCAAAGCAGGAAAAGAATCTACACAGCTTTATTTTTAAAGCAATCCAGCCAAAATTTGATCATATAAAAGGAGTATTTTCCCTCTTATAATTACAGAATTAAAAGGGCAATCTCCCAGTTTTTCTTTATTCATTTATGGAAACTCTATAATTTGCCTTATGCCAAAAAAATATTAGTATTTAGTCCTTCTTGAAATATAGTGCTTATTCTAGATAAGTATGCTAAAGTGTATAACTGGGCCAGTGAACTTTTTGTTGTTAGTGGTTTGGTTTTGTTTTGTTTTGTTTTGTTTTGTTTTGTTTTGTTTTGTTTTGTTTTGTTTGAGGCTCAGGCTGGCCCTAGCCACTTGATACACACTTGACTCAGCAAAAGCTTTCTGAGTGCTGGGATTATAGGTGAGTTCTTCCATGCCTGCCTGCCTGCCTGCCTGGCTTCATTCATTCATTCATACATTTATTTATTTATTTAAAGTTGTTCAAGAAAAGGTTTTTTTGTGTAGCCCTGTCTTTGACCCGGAACTCACTCTGTAGACCAAGCAGGCCTTGAACTCAGAGAGATCTGCCTGCCTCTGCTTCCCTAGTGCTGGATATAAAGGCTTGTACCACCACCGCCTGGTGTACTTGCATTCTTAATACTGGAAAATGGAACAGGGAGTGGAGAGACATTTCAGATTCTAAATATAACCAGAGATTAATTATAATTTGTTCTGTGTCTAGCTTCAAGATTTTGTAGATGTATGTTTTTAAAACTCATTCTTCTGTTAATGACACTGAGTGTCTTACACAAAGTGAAGTACATAATTCTGAAGGAATGAAGGATGTAAACTTAACTCCAAAAATTGTATAGGCTCATTGGCTATAGGGCTGGTGAAACGGCTCCGCAGGTAACGGTGTTTTCTGTGCAAGTGTAATACTCCTGAGTTTGATCCTCAGATTCCGTGAAAGGGTGGTAGGAGAGAAACAGTTCCACAGAGTTGTCCCTTGACCACCACATATGCACTGTGCCAAACACCTACCAACCCACAGACATCATACGCTCTACATAGTAATAAAGCTTAAGTTAAAACATTGTCATAGATTTTGAAAAATTCAAACATAAATTCTAGTCATGACAACTGTAGTCTCAAATTCTCAAGAAGCTAAAGTAGGAGATTACTTCATGATTTTTGGGTCATCTTGGGCAACATGGTGAGACCTCATGTCAAAACGAAAACAAATCTCAAGGTCTAAGGTGCAATTAATTCATTGTAAGGCCTAAGCTTGATACTAGAAGGTCCTGGGTGTGGTCCTCAGTGACAAACAAAACCCTCTTCTCAGCCAGTCAGGTTGACTCCGTTTCTTCAACTCTTGTCTCGTAGGATGTCAGTGGGGGAGGGCCTGCTCGCTCCTACCCTGTTGGCGGCCTTTGTTACTATCTGTCTCCTCCTGAGTCTATGGGAGCCATATTTGAGGATCCTGTTCATGTAGTTGTATATATTATCTTCATGTTGGGGTCATGTGCATTCTTTTCTAAGACGTGGATAGAAGTTTCTGGTTCTTCAGCCAAAGATGTAAGTATGTGGCGAGTGAAAAATAACTTTGTAAAAGTCATAGTATTTGGGTATCAAACCTGTTACAGTTTTAAGCTTTGTTCATACATTCTTGGTAGTGAGACCCCAACAGGCTAAAAGTTGGTTCTTCTGAACTTTTGTGATCCTCTGCAACTCAGTTCTACTCAAAAAAGCCTCTTTAGTATCCAGTCCCTCTTCCCAGAGTTAATTGGGATGCTGAGAGCACACACAGATACAGTCACATGGTCAGAGCATGCCTGGCAGCATGCAGGCCTCCATTTCCTTATGGTCAGGGGAGGGACACTGTGCCAGCATTGTAGGGCTTAGGTTTTCTGTGTAGAAAGCAACAAAATGAAAATAGTTTCATTTCAAAAGTTATTTTTTCTTTTCCTTTTTTTTTTGGCCAGGTGGCCAAGCAACTTAAAGAACAGCAGATGGTGATGAGGGGTCACAGAGATACCTCCATGGTCCATGAGCTGAACAGGTAAGGTCACAAGATCATTTCTTCCTAAGATGATGTTAGTCTTGTCATCTCTAAAGGTCATTGCTTTGTTCATATTTATTGTTTTCTGCTCTTCACAAGAGAACTGAAATTTAACTAAAACTTGTCTTCCACAAAATGTTGGCCCTTTTATAATCCTTTAAACTTAGTTTTTGAAAACATCATTCCTGTCACCTCCTCCTTCTGTCTTTCAGATTTACAGCATCTTTCTGTCTCCTCGCACATACACTTTGCTAAGTGTGTGTGTGTAAACACAACCTTCTCAGTCTCACAATGGCACACATGGTTTCAGAGCTGCCCATTTGGTGGTGGGTAGGGTGGCCAGCTGGGCCTTCTTCCCTGGGGAAGACTCTCTCCTGCTCTCAGGGTTCCATAGTCACCTCGTTCTTTGGGTTGGGACCCTCTCCACGTTAGCGTGTCTGTTGCTGTTGTCCTTATTCAGATCTTGTTTAGGCATGTGTCTTAGGGTTTCATTGTTGTGAAGAGACACCATGACCACAGCAACTCTTGAAAGGAAAACATTTAATTGCGGATGACTTACAGTTTCAGAGGTTTGGTCAAACACACAAGTCTATGGGGAACATTGAAACCACCACATCAGCCTATATAATTTTAAATTGAGACTGTGCTTTCATTGGTCACTCCAGTGTTAAAATGATACATATTAGTAGTTCTCAGTGTTGACTGGCTGCATATGTAACTACCAGGGAGCTTCGAAAACACTGATACCCCCAGCTCCAGGAAATAGAATTTGTTCCCAGGCATCTGGTATTTGGGTTTTGTGATTTTACTTAGATAAAATTCATATACTACTTAATGCATTCAGTTGAAATGCAGTGTACACCTGTAACTCGAGCACTTGAGAGGCTAATGCAGGATTGCTGCAAGCTAAAGGCCAGCCTGGGCTATCCATTGAGTACCAGGCTAGTAACAATGAAACCTAGTTGTATGTGGATTGCTATTTCTTTAGTAGTTTCTTGAACTGGCACTAGTGTTCCTATCTTGTTTTATCTTATGTATATGAGTGGCTTGCCAATGTATACCTATGTGTCTGGTTTGAAACTTACTTTTCACCCCACAAAAGGGAATTTAGGGTTACCTGTTTTGTTTAAGAACATGAAATATTTAGTCAGCTATGATGCCACATGGCTCTTTAATATGAAACTCTGGAAGTGGAGGTAGGATGCTATATGAGATCCAGACACAAACCCCTTCCCCCACCCCCAAATTATAGTTAGGCACGGTGCTTTATTAATGTGATCTCAGTATTTGGAAACTGAAGCAGGTGAATTGCTATGAGTTCTAGGCCAACCAGGGGCTACAGAGACATGTCTGAAAAAAATATATACTATATATGCTGTAACATACAATACATATATAGAGAGTATAAATTTTTGTGTATATACATACAAATAACATATATTGTATATATCTATGTTACATATATGTATAATAAATTTCAGTCTAAAATTCTAATCATGTCCTAAAAATTGCACTGCCTGTGGGTATTACAAGTTTTTAAATTTGGTGGTTTGAAATCATTGCTTTAATCAGTCTCCTCTCTCGTGTACAATACTTCAGTAGTGAGGACTGCTCCGACAAGTTTATATTGAGGGAATCATTTCTTGCAAAACTGTGCTGCTTCTAGCTATTGTGTTCTTTCCTTGTTTCCCAGTGCCTGACAAAGGTCTTTTGTCTTTTAGGTACATCCCCACAGCAGCTGCCTTTGGGGGTCTGTGCATCGGTGCCCTGTCAGTACTAGCAGACTTCCTTGGGGCCATTGGCTCTGGTACTGGAATTCTGCTTGCAGTCACTATTATTTATCAGTATTTTGAAATATTTGTTAAGGAACAGGCTGAAGTTGGTGGAATGGGTGCTTTGTTTTTCTAAATGTTCATCTATTTCTTTGTGTGTGTGAAAGGGAAAATATTTTGACATACTGTTTCTGTCAAATAATGCTGGTTCCCCTTTCTTCCCTCAGTTTGTTGTTTTCAGTGCTCACTGTCCCATTTCTGAAGTGGGCACAGAGCTAAGCCTGTGTGCAGCATCAGTACCAGCTGCCTTAAAACTGAAGTTTACATTATTTGTTGACACTGTCCATCTAGTGTTAGCCATGACGCTGGGAAGCAGTGTATCTGCCTCGCTGTTGGTCAGACAGCAAGACAGTGATGTGGATTAGCTTCGCACACAACATTCAGAACACTGAATATTCCCTTGTTTAAAAATAAGTGCAGTGCAGATTGCCACTTTCCAGTATTTTGAGCTTCCCTAATGAGTTATGGAGCATTTATATCTAATGTATATTTTAGATAATTTTTATACTTTTTTAACTCATCAGCCCCACCCCTACTTGATTCATCCTATCCCCAAACTGCCACTCAGCCTGGATGGGCAAAAATCAAGCATTGAAGTTATTTCTGTCACTGGACACAATTGCTTCCAATTCCCTTTTCTGCTTTTCATTTGTCCTCTTTTCCTGGTGACAGCTACGAGTGCTGTCCAGCTGTATTGGCCATGCCTTCTACTCCAATGCCCCCAAGTATTTCCTCTCTCCCCTCGTCCCCAAAGCAAGACCCAGTTCTCAAGCAGTGTCTGTAGTTGAGTGGAAGTGAGCAATGAGTATTCATGCAAGGACTTCATGTCTGTGATATGCATAGCAGGACCCAAGTGTAAACAGTAGACAATAAACTTTATTTAAGAAAACTGTTGCAGTTGTGATGAAAAATAAAGAGATTCCTATTAAGTGTTCTCTAAGAGTATTTCTGTAGGTTCACTGTATTTCTACAGAGCAGATCTGCATATGCTTGAGAGGGTCAAGTATGGTCATATTTTAGTTCTAAATTACTCAATGGCAGGAGCTAGGGTCCTTGGGAAACATTTTACTCTTCATTTGACACCACCCAGTTCTTTGTACATACTTTATTTTACTTATTTTCAAAAGTACAGTTTTCAGTAGGAACAGGAGGTAGGGCTAACTTAGCTTGAGCTAAGGTCAGACACTGGAGAACACCCTGTATTTTAGAACCCACTTTCTGAGTTTTCCAAATGAACGAAAAAAAGTTGTGAGGAGTGAAGACACCAGATGGCCAGCTCCAGATCTGGCTCTACCTCTGAGGTACAGACCCTGGTAATGAAATGTGCTACTGACACGTCTAAGATGTAGCTGTCACTTCTCAGTTACACTCCCACAGGAAAGAGACCCAGGGGCCAGGGAAGATGGGGTACACCTTGTATCTCGGCCGATACTCAAGGCCATTTTTTTTTATTGCACCTGGTCCTATACCTGCTCTATGGAAAGGACGAATGTGTGGAGCCTGTGTCTTCATTTCAAAAGAGGGAAGGAAACGACACAGTGAAATAGATGTCCTAGGGAACTTACAGGCAAAAGTTGGTATATTTGGGGAGACAGGGCCATGATTATAAACACAAAAGAAAACATTGGAAGGGTCAGAGTCACAGGGAAGGCTACTGTGCTATACTGGGTGTTAATTTTCACACTCATTAGGAATGCAGACTTGGACTACAAAGTTCCAGAATTATTTCCATCCTTAAGAAGTCCAGTATAAAGATTTGTATAAAGAGCTTACATTTTTGTGCATAAAAATGTGTGTCGGCAATAACACTTAGCGTCTATACCTACTGTACCTGGGAAAAGCGCTTTTATAAGGTTCCCAGGATCTACCCTGGACCTAGGTTGCAAACGTGTTGAGCTGGCCAACAAGCATCATGCCGACTGCTGCTGGTGGCTGAACTGACCTTTCTTGAGCTGATGTAATCAGCTGAGGTAATCACAGTAGCAGAGCTCATCAGACCAGAGCAGAGCCAGAACACTGGAACAACTCCTGGGTGAACTTTAGGCCTAGCATATACTAGAAACCATTTCTGCATTTCTTGTGTAGTCTGATTGTTTCAGATAATTGGCTAATATACCTGCCTATACTCATGGCTACTGACATCCATATATATGTAGAATCCATGTTAATCTTTTTCCTATGGGTTTAGTTTTGTAAAACAATATTTTCGGAGGTAAGGTTAGGAAACTGAAGTGTGTGCACACTTGAAGGAAGGATCCCGAGTTTTCATATATTTTTAATATATTAAGAATTAGCGGGGCATGGTGGCGCACGCCTTTAATCCCAGCACTCCGGGAGGCAGAGGCAGGCGGATTTCTGAGTTCGAGGCCAGCCTGGTCTACAAAGTGAGTTTCCAGGACAGCCAGGACTATACAGAGAAACCATGTCTCGAAAAACCAAAAAAAAAAAAAAAAAAAAAAATTAAGAATTAACTATGTTCACTATTGAAGCATTATCTTGGTACACTTTTAGGAATGAAGTGGCCTTATGAGAATATTAAATACAGTTTAAAAATTATTTCTGAGGGCTGAAAAGATGGCTCAGCAGGTAAGAGTACCAACAAACTGTTCTTCCGAAGGTCCGGAGTTCAAATCCCAGAAACCACATGGTGGCTCACAACTACCTGTAATGAGATCTGATGCCCTCTTCTGGTGCGTCTGAAAACAGCTACAGTGTACTTAGCTATAATAAAAAATGAATCTTCAAAAAAAAATTATTTCTGAGACATAGAGTGTCATAATGTAACCCAAACTGGCTACATTTATGATCCTCCTGCCTCAGCCTCCAACGGTGGATTATAAGCATGTACCACAAGTAGCTACACTTTGACCACAAATGTTATGCTGTATTGATTTTACATCTACTACCCAAATGAATCCCATATAGTACATTAATTAGAATTAGGAGAAACTGGTAAGTCCCTACTGGGGTCTCTCTTTTAAAACTCTTATTTTTGCTGGGTGTGGTGGTGTGTGCCCTTTAATCCCAACACTCAGGAGGCAGAGGCAGGCAGATCTCGGAGTACAAGCTGAGCCTGGTCTATAGACTAAGTTCCAAGACAGCCCCAGGGCTGTTACACAGAGAAACTCTTTCTTGAAAAACAACAACAACAAAAAAACCCCCAAGTCTTCTTTTGCTTGCCATGTGTGGTGCTACACATCTTTATTCCCAGAACTTTGGAGAGGCAGAGACAGACAGATGAATCGCTCGGAGTTCAAAGCCAGCCTGGTCTGCAAAAGAAGTTCCAGGCTAGCCAGGGCTACATGGCGATACCCTGTCTTAAAACAAGACAACAAAAACCCAACCTAATTTTTAAATGTGAGCCTAATAAATAGCTATTTGCAGACTTCAGTACATGATTTTAGGAATTATGGGTAGAAATAGCTGACCTAATTGGGAGCTTGAGTCTATTCCTGAGAAGTACCCTCACCTTCTAGACCAGGTGAGTTTAATAAATTTAAACATACCTAACTATACACTCATTTCCATGAGTATTTAACAAATTTAAATGAAGGTTATATCCTCTCTGTAATTATAATTCCATACCACATGCATCTGTGCTGCTTTTACGAAAAAAGCTGATTTATGACCTACATTGAACTTAATTGAATACACTGAATAGTGAAGGCCGCATGGTTTCATTTACAAATCATGGCCAGTGTCCTCCTTGGCCTTAAAATTTGAGGAAGGGCACTTCGAATGGCTTCGAGTTGGCGTGTTTCAGAGCCAGACCGTAGGCGTAGACCTTGGCATCCACTGTAAGGTGTTGTTCTGCTCCCAAAGCTAAAGAAGCAAAGATGACAGTTTAGAGACTGCAGACAGTGAGAGGAGTGTAGTCAATCACTGTTCACACTGTATGCCACTTGCCAGGACTAGGTGCTGGGGACACACTATCTTTAAAATTAGAGTAAAGGATAAAAAGTAGCAACGTAGCAGATGACTAATCAGGCTCAGTTCTCAGCCACACTGGCCCAGTGTCTCCTGCTTTCCTAGCCAACTGGGAAAAAGTTCAAAACTGAACGATTCTCTAAGTCTGGGTTCATGTCCTAGCCACCTATGAATGGCAGGAGTGTTGGCTGCCACTCTGTTACAAACTAACATTGAAGTATTGATTAGTATGTTTTGAGTATACTGAAGTTAGGTAAAGTGGTTCTTTTTTCTGAATATCCCCTTGGAAGACCAGAGGGGAAGTCAGGTGGATATAGAGAAAGAATTTTTAAAAAGAATATTCTATAAATAAAACATATTATTTAAGCACCTGGAAACAAGGTACTTTGTCTATATTATCTGTTTAATTCTTCTCATGCATCCTCAGAGAGAGGGATTTACTCTTGATTTAGGAAAATGAGAGGCTAGAAGCTGATAAAGAATAATGGTGACACAGCTCAAACCCTGTCAGGGCCATCAGATCATTCATTGGCTATACTGCCTAACATTGGTTGCCACAGCTTTTCTGAGTAATTGACATTTAATTTGGCTTTGAGTACTGAGATTAATTTACCTCAGGTCTAGTTTTTGAAAAGGTGGAGAAATCGAAGCTGTCTAGGAATGTGAAATCATAGTTTTTTGAAAGGTATTAACTTTTCAAACAACTAGATATTTCAAAATCGAGCTCTCTGCTTAAGTGAAGCCATAGCCACTGGTGGGGTGGGGAGCTATGAACTGCTCTCAGTGTTTCAGATAACAAATACCTCAAGTTATTTTATGTCAATCTCCAAAGTAACTACTTACAAACAGAAAAAACAAGTTTTCAGTTTCCTGAAATAGAACTGATCAAAAGCTGCGGTCATGCAAAGGCTATGCTTCTTCACAAATGGATGGCGGGGACCCACAAAGCTAGGGCACAGAGGAGCGTGGGGGACCCACAAAGCTAGGGCACAGAGGAGCGTGGGGGACCCACAAAGCTAGGCACAGAGGAGCGCGGAGCAGGGCTTCTGTCACCTCTCCACAGGCGGGAAGCTCCATCAATATCTAAGGGGATTTCTGCAACATCTCTGTGGGATGACAAACTGACCTAGCCAAATGACCACTGGTTTACCAGGGCTCATTACATCAGCGGCTCACAGACAAGCGTGTGTTGAGGAACTGCTTCAAGACTCCTTAACTGCTGTAAGAGTGGACTTTCTACAAGGAATATCCCACATACCAGCACAGTATGGCTATGGGTCAAAGCTCTTAAGCATTCAATAGTTTTGATTAGACAGCAGGAAAATGATCACTATGTAGGGGAAAAATTTAAAAGGCCCTACTAAAGCCTTTCCTTGACACAGAATATTTTTCTTAAAACTTTTAAATTGCGCATCACTTGAAAAGGAAAACTAGCACCGTTCAACAGTCGTTTTCAACAGTTTCTGGTGTCTGAGATTAAGGAGGTGAAGCTAAAGGACTTACACTTACTGTCCTAGTGGATAGAAAGGGGCAGGAGACCAAGAGAAGGCTGGGTAGTAACCATAAAAGTGCTTACCGTCAAGTCTTGTCAGCAGATCATTCTTTGGTAAAGAAATCACTTCCATAAATTCTAAACAAACAGAATGCAGTGAAAACAGAGCTAACAACAGCAGCAAACCCCAGCAGCCGCACGTCTGCAGCCTGATATCACCGGCCCAGCCACTGGGAGTTGAATAACATACCTCCATCCCCTGGAAAGAAGGAGGGAAGAACATTTATATTTTAGGACACCCTGCTATGGCATGTCTTTGGAAGACTTTATTGCAAGTCATAAAATAAAGACTTTAGAAGAGTCTAACAGAAACCTAAGATTTCTAAATCTATCACAGTAAAGTTAATTTCAACTTACTCTCCAAATCAAACATTTCATAGCAAAAATTTATATTCTATAATGTGCATTTGCTACATTTATACCTGTGGAAAACCACACTGTACAAAACTTAGCACTTCAATGATTTTTAAATAAAAATTAAGCAGGATTAAGAGAGATTTAACCTCATAATTTTGTCATCCTAAAACTCAAATTGAGGGACTCCTAAATGTCTTCTATATCTTATGAATATTTGTATTTCAAATAATTAAACAAATGGAACTCACTCAACAGTAACCCTTCATCCCTGCAAGCTCCACTTTGTCCTGTAAACGTCTATTCTAGGTGCTTTGTATCAGTAGAATCACACATTTGCCCTTTAGATAGCTGCTTTCCTTAGCACATGCCACTGAGGGTCTTTTATGTATCCAAACTGTACATTTCATTATCCATCTGCTGGTAGAATCCTGGCTGGCCTCTAATTCTGGCTACTGTGAGTGAGGTTGTTATTAAGTGCATTAGAATCTCAGTCTCGGGGCTGGTGAGATGGCTCAGTGGGTTAGAGCACCCGACTGCTCTTCCGAAGGTCCAGAGTTCAAATCCCAGCAACCACATGGTGGCTCACAACCATCCGTAACAATATCTGACCCTCTCTTCTGGAGTGTCTGAAGACAGCTACAATGTACTTACATATAATAAATAAATAAATCTTAGTCTCTTGCTTTCAGTTGTTTTTAGTATATTTCTTTTGCAAAGACTACATCCGAGATAATTCTGTATTTAACTTTTTGGGAAGCCCCTGTGTCTTCCATGTCTTATGAATACTTTCAGTTTAAGAATTAAGCCTTTAAAACTGGCTACAAAGAGATAATGAAGGATATGCTGGGGTAATTTAAAAGGATAAGAAATCACCACTCAAACGTGACTCAGCAGGGTTAACAGCGTTTTAAGCTCACAATTTTGTCATTCCAAGATTTCCTAAATATGTATGTGTGTGCTCATGTATTGAAAATCCGTCCATCCACCTTCAAAGGCGTAGGAGAAAGGACAGGGAATTGACAACATATTAATGTTTTTGGATCCTACTTTGCTAGTAAATATCTTAGTGCAAAAGATAGCCTTACAAATTCTCTAACTATAAAATCTGGCTCAATAAAGGCTGCACCCTTTAACATCTGCTGTTCTTACACATGAAGACAAAACTCAAAGTTTTTGGAGTTTCTCACATTCTTGGGTCTGTAGCTCACATTATTAAGTGGGGATCAAGTTTGTTTAAAGGGGGGGCATTTAACATTTTATAAAACAACACACAGGTGAGCAGAAGTGTCTAGAGCCTTTAATACTAACATAGGCAGGCAGATCTCTGCGTTCAAGGCCAGCTTGGTCTACAGAGTGAGTTCCAGAACTACAGAGAAAAAAAACCAAATGAAAAAGCAATACATTTTATAATTTTTGTAGTTTAGCATTTTAAAAAAATACATAAAAGGTCAATGAAATAATGCAGAGAATGCCAAAATACCTACCCAACACTGAAAAGCAGGCGAGTGCTCACAAAGCAGCTATGGACAGAGACTATGCTGCTTTCAATGAAAACTATGCTGTACCAGCAAGTTACAGATACTCAGTGCCACTTAACCAGTTTAAATAGATCTACCACATCCTTACCTGGTTTGGGTTTTGGCCTTACATTTCCTGCATCATCTCCATTGATGGTCACTGTCACAACATGTGTGGTGCAGTTTGACAAGCCTGGATCCATGCACACAGCTGTGAAAAGTGACAACTGTCTTAGGAAGTGAGACAAGGGCCTTGCTGATGTTTCACCAACTGTCCTGGAAGGGGTGGAGCCCAGGGCTCATTCAACATGGTATCTACTCAGGGGATACTAGTGGACCGTAGAACATGTGGATTCAAAACGCTCTCTCAAGCTTCCCCAGTTCTGGAGCCACATCTGGTAAGTCTGAGGGTTTAGACGGCCCTGAGGAGGACACCTGTGCATGGTATTGCCAGGGTGAGGAAGGTGGACTGTGTGTGATCTCAAGGAAACTTTTCCAATCATTTTCCAATTTCAGGTCCTCGAACTTGCTCCCATGCAGAGGGGCAGTCCACTCCCAGATGGAGAATAATTCCCATTAATTTGGAGGAAGGGGCACTGAAACACTGTCTTACTGTATAGCGCATGCTGACCTCCAACTCTCAATCCTCCTGCCTCCGTCCTGGAGGACTAACATTACAAATGTGCCACTGCACCTGGCTGGAGAGCAACCTAAATCCCCGGTTCCTCCCTGCCTGCTATAGGATATGGGCAGGATATATATGGGGTTCCTCCCTGCCTGCTATAGGATATGGGCAGGATATATATGGGGTTCCTCTCACCCCAACTACAAAGAACCCTGCTTTAGTAATGCTCAAGAAGCTGACGCCTGAAAGAAGACCAACCTGGAGAGCATTCCGCAACTTCACCTTTGTAGCCAGTTTCTTCCTCCAGCTCCCGAAGAGCAGCCGCCTCTGGGCTTTCTCCGTCTTCGATGAACCCTGGAGGACAGACGGGAAGCAAGTGTCCCTTGAACATCTTTCTGACAATCGCTAAGGAGCTGGCTTTAAGGGCCAGGTCATGGAGCCAACGGTGTGGCTATAGCACAAGAAGCTGACTCTTGGTTTCGTATCTTGCTTTCCTTCATCATAGAAAAATACTGAGGCCCAACAACGAAGAGCCAGGAAAGAGTGTCCCGAGAGCTACAGACTAGGTCAGTATTATGGTCACTATGAGGAACGAATGGCCACACATGAAGTAACAACTCAGGCTTAGTTTCCTGAACACAGCCATGTAAAGAGCAAGGAAATGTAGGTCATTAAATCTCAGTGTAACTGACTTCTTACTAAAATGGCAAGTGAGAAAGAGTTAACTAATATTGCCACTGTAGCCTGGGGAATGTGGCACAGAGCTTTGTGCATTCTGGGTAAACACTGTACTGAATCTTACCCAGCTTCATGAACCTGACTTCATAAGCACACCATTTATAACAGATACAGGGGTTAGTACTCTCTTCATGTGGGTACAATAAACTGCTATAATACTATGTATCAAACTCTGGACGGCTTCTTTAACTATAGTGAAACTAAAAAATACCTGTACATAAAGTCAAGAGTTTTCTTGTCCCATGAAGGTGTCTTCTAGTTACAGCTTCTGCAATTTAGAGTCTGAAGTACTTACTACTGTGAAATTCCTGTGAGTGAAGGACTGCTAGTGGCAGATGGCGAGACCCGTTGATGAATGAATAGCACAAGTACTGGGAGACTCAGGAGAGCTCTGCTGAGGCTCTGTAAGTAGGCGATGTGGAAAGGGGTGTGGCCAGGGGCTTGAAGGAGCCTCATCAGAGAAACAGGTGTTTTCTTCTTATATGTTTGTGTGTATGCGTGTGGAGCACTAATGGTGAATTTTCCTCCATTACTCTTCTTCCCAAGGTCTTCCGGTCAAACCCACAGCTCACTGATATGGCGAGTCTCACTAGCCAGCTTGCTCCAGAGGTCCCCTTTGTCTGCCTTCCAGGTAAGCCTCCATACCTACCTGGCTTTCACACAGGATTCGCGGGACCCAAATCCAGCGATCTCCCTAGCCTTAGGAATGTGTATTATTTATTTACAGCTCATTGGACAGATGATGCGATGCTCACTCTCAGGCTCAGGACCGAGTGGAAGCCTCACCTGCTGGAAACTCCAGGCAGTAGCTGCCCATCGGGGGCCGGAACTGCTTCACCAGGATGACGCACTCATGGTGCAGGGTTCTTTGCAGCACAGGTATGACCGACACGGCTGCCAGAGAGAAACACAGCTAGGGAGTCCTGTTCACAGAAAGCCCGTTACAAATTCCGCATTGGAAGGCAGTGTATCCAAATCGCTCTGAATTTGCTCTTAAGCAAATTAACTTAATCTACTGTGTTGGCAGCCAAATTTGAAACTAGTCTCATTTTAAAATATAAAAAGTAACATTCTGTGTGATTTTTTTTTATTATAAAAAGTTCATTTTGTCACAATATTGCTTTCATCTTTTTATTTCACATAGAGTCTTACTATGCTGTCTTTTCTGCCCAGAATAACCCAAACTCATGGTTTTTCTGCCCCAGCCTACCAAATATATAGGAATTCAGGTATGCACCACCAGAGCAGACGTAAGTTCTTAAAAGCGAAACAGAGTTTGAAACTAAGCGCGTCACACAGGGCGGAGGATGGGGAGCTTCCCCTCCCCCCTTGTGGCAGCCAGGGAAGTGATACGTGTTGGAAAAAGTGGCCTGCACACTGCTGGACAGCCTTTACACAGAAGCCAGCTAAGAGTCAGTGTCTATGTCAACGGATTGGCTTTTGCTGCTTTAGCATATAAGCTCTTCCCCTCCAAATAATTGAGCCTTAAAATGAACCCAGAAAGCCACTGGCTCTGGAGATAGACACCACAAAGGAGAGATTATCTCGCAAAAATTCTGACAGGTAAGAGCACTACAGTGAAGCGACTACTTGCTTCCTGTGAAAAGTCAAATCAAGATGGACAAACAGAAAAGCAGATCAGCAGCTCAGCTTCCCCAGGCAGCGTATGGCTACCAGGATGTTTCTGATGCACTTGTAGCCAAGCCTTTCTGCTTGGGAGGACGGGAAGCCAACGGAAGGAACCACTTTCCCAAATGCTTTTCCCTCTAACTGAAGCTGCTGGTGGGGAGGACATTTCCCAAAGGCACTCACCTCAGAGTACAGAGGGCTCCAGTGATCATAACACACCAGACACAGTAAGCTTTCAGATTATACTGGCATGTGTTTGGCTATAAAGCTTAACACATCTTTCCTTCAAAAACTGTTCCTAGCTTAGAAGACGGGAGCCAGAATTTACTTACACAGAGAGCTTTGGAACAGAACATTGTAAAAATAGGAGAGTCACACATAAAAGATCCCAATTGAGGGCAATTCTGCTTTGAGCTCTTTGCTTATGTTAAACGTCGTCTTAGACTCTCATGTACTAACTTCCTTCATAAAGAGTTATAGTAGTCATACCATCAGCAGATTTTCCCTTCCTGGTTGTAAGTTTCACTGTTTCCCAAGTTCTACGCAGGCAGAGAAAAAGAAAAAAAAAATCATTAGTGCCAAAGGGAAAAATGTTCTTAGGTTGTCTGTAGACTATCAGCACGTCACAGATGCAAGGCATGCAAATATGCTATGACAGTGGTCAGAGAACACAGAGAAGATCTGTCCTTCGATAGCCAACTGTCCTTTCTTGTAGTAGGTGTGAATAGGAAGAGAACGTCACCATGCTGCACCTCAGCCCCGGCTACCATCTAAGCAGAAAGCAGCTGAGCACTGCCCGGGGTCCCAGCATCCTCAGGACACCCAGGTCTGAATCATCAAGCTACAGTGAGAAGCAGAAGCTGGTAGAGCTTTCTAGGCCTTCCCACAGTGCTGCGGTCTGCCCCTAGGGACATTCCAGATGCATTTCCAAGAACAAAGGGTGCCATGCACATCGTGAACCACTGAAATTATGCAGGTTTAAAATATGTGACTAAACTACACAGTTCAAGAAAGCAGAACCTCCCACTTATCTGAGGAACTCAGGTTTTTTTTGCATGCGTGCAGCCTTATGCATGAGGAGAGACAGGTCCCTCCCTAGACGAGGTGGGAGGCGCTGGACGGCACACTCTTGCTCCCCTTTTATGGCTTACTTTGTGTCAGTGACTTGTTCCTGGCTGTCTATTCTCAGGGTTTGTTACTATCTCTGCCATTCTGCCTGCTCTTACAGGAACATCATGCCGAATTACATGGAAAATTAAGTTACAGGAAAAAAACCATTCTGTTGGAAAGGGGGAGGGAATAACAAGAAATTCCCCCTTCAGTTCTCATCTCTTGGGGGAAAAGCAATGCTCCAATAATGATGGAGGTGGCCAGGCGTCCATTGTCAGAGTGTGTCATAAAGTAGAATTATGATCCAGATGGCTAAGTACAGTAAGTTATAAGACATCCTACTCCAAGGGACCCTCTTGCTTATACTTTTTTTTTCTTGGTGTTCTTGAGTTTTGATAATACCACATTTCTACAAAAAGTTCCAGATATTTAATCTGGCTTAAAATAAGAATCATTAATCCCAGCACTTGGGAGGCAGAGGCAGGCAGAGTTCTGAGTTCGAGGCCAGCCTGGTCTACAAAGTGAGTTCCAGGACAGCCAGGGATACACAGAGAAACCCTGTCTCGAAAAAACCAAAAAAACAAGAATCAACAAAAATCCTGTCTGACTATACCTTTCAGAACTAGACCCAAGTTTTACAGGGCAAATGTGTGAAAATGAAAATACAAAACAAAACCCACCAGACTGTTTTACTGAGTTGCTGTGACAAGTCACAGCAGCCCAACACTCCTGTTAGTAGCAAGAAGCCAACCAACAAGCAGTTTCCAATAAGTAATACAGATCACAAGAGACAAAACACCTTTTGCCATAGCTCTCTCTGCTGCCTCTTAAGGTTAGTCCTAAAGACTGAAGACAGTGCTGGGAAAAGCACTGAAGGTCCCATCCCAAACATGCTAGGAATAAGGAAAACAGAGAGGAGCATCATTACACAGGTAAGGTGAGGCAGTAATGAGCCGTACATTATGAAAGGAGAATACACACACATTTAAGATGTGCAACAATGCCCCAGACAGCTCAACCACGCTCCTAGGATCAACACAGCTACACTTATGCGGAGAAAAATCTTAGTCTCTGTTTCTCCACCAGCCAACCCAAAAGCTATGCCAGTTTCCTTCCTTGTGTACTGAGGAGTAAAACAATCTGGAGAAACCTCTTCCAGCTTTAGGACTGGGTTTCCGTTTCAGTTACTCCACTGTTTGCTTTCTAGTTAAGACACCTGGCGGCTTTTTACCTCTAGCCACTGGTGCACGAGGTAGGAGGTAGCCAAGGGTAACTCGCCCCATCTTAAAGGCAAGGGGAAGCACTTAACACTAATACTGATCACTTCTAGAATTCATTCTATATGCTTCTTCCAACAATGAGGCACACCATCCTTTGGTTGTTTTATTCTTTATACATATGCTTTTCTTTGGGGTAACATAATGGATTTTTACAAATTAATAGAACATGGTCTACAGCTATGCTTCAGAGCTTGACATTATACTTAGAGCTATGAATGCTGTGCGTGATCTTCATTAGTGACCAGAAGGAAGGGTTATATACTGGAGAGGGGATGCAAATATGCTCTGCCCAGGAGCACAAACATGGTACTTAGACTTAAAAGTTCATTCCCAAATTAAAGACTATACTCTCTGGAATGAAACCTAGAAATAGGAATTCTGGGGGTAGGGGGAAGTCCCCCAATGACTGTGTTGAGCACTTTTTTGCCTACTTGACACAAGCTAGCATCACCATAGAGGGAACCTCAACTGAGAAAATGTCTCAGTGAGATTGAATGTAGGCAAGCCAGTAGGCATTTTCTTAGTGATTGATGGGAGAAGGCCCAGCCCATTGTGGGAGGGGCCACCCCTAGAAAGTTGGTCCTTGGTTCTATAAGGAAAGCAGGCTGAGCAAGCCATGGGGAAAAACCAGCAAGCAGCAGCCTCCATGGCCTCTGCTTCAGCTCCTGCCCTGACTTTCTTGGATGGTGAACAGAGATATGGAAGCATAACCAAATACACCCTTTCTTCTCCAACTTGCTGTTATTTCACTGCAGCAATAGTAGTCCTAAAGGGGACAATAACTTAGACAGATATTTTTCTGATCAATAAATACCCGAAGGCTGGTCAGGTAAAGACAACTGGGTGTGAACTGACAAATATTTTTTTAGAACAGTGGTTCTCAACCTTCCTAATGCTGTGACCCTTTTAACACAGTTCCCCATGTTGTGGTGACTGCCAACCATAAAACTGTTTTCACTGCTGCTTTATAACTATATTTTTGCTACTGTTATGAATCATAATGTAAATATCAGTGGTTTATGATGGTCTTAGGCAACCCCTGTGACCGGCTGACCCCCAAAGGAGTGGTGACTCGGGTTGAGAACCACTGCATAAGACTTCTTAGTGTTAAGGGCTGGATTTTGTGCTATAAACTCCGTTGTCAGGAACAACAGAGCCAAATCATTTCAATATGCTGAGCTCTCTAGTTCTTATCTATCTGTCTGTCTATCTGTCTATCAATCAATCACAGTATAAACACACTGCATACACTGTACTCCCAGCAGCTGTGGTTGCCCTGGGCTCGCACCCATCCCCTGCTTACTTCATGTTTAGCGCTGTCTGCTTCTGTTTTCTGTAATGTCTCTCATCTCTCTCCAGTAATGGGCTTTACTAAGGCTCGTGCTAGTTCGGTAGAAAACAATCATCAACAAATCCATGTATTGTCACCTTGATAAGTGCATTTGCTCACACAATAAACGTGTGTGATTCTCCCATGATTGTGTAGCAAATGAGTTTTTTTTTTCTAATGGTGTGACATAATCTAGATATTAAATTCAGCTTTATTCTATTTTATTTCTTATCACATTTCATTGTGTAGTAAATAGTAAACCTATTTAATACATTACTTTTTTCCTAGTGATTTGCATTATTTTTTGTGATGTTGGGATCATGCCCAGGGTTTGTACATACTAGACAAGTGCTATACCACTGAGCTGTGTTCATAGCTTCTTTTAAATATAATAGTCAGCGATGTTTTTTTTTTTTTTTCTTTTTAACAATGGAAAACAGAAGGAAAAGTTAATTATAGGCAGGTGTGCTCTCTCTCTCTCCTTCCCTCCTACCCTTCCTTTAGCAGGGTCTTATTAAGTAGCCCTGGCTTGCGTGAAACTTCCTATAGACCAGGCTAGCTCTGCCTGTCTCTATCTCCTTAGTGTTGAGATTAAACACGTGGGCCATCATGTCCGGCCCCATTAGCCTTTCTTTACCCACCACTTTCCGGACCTTAGCACATATACACCAGGGCTAGAGGGATGAATCTGGGTTGGGTAACACTTGCTGTTCTTGAAGAGGGCTCGACTTTGGTGGCTCACAGCTGCTTTATTCCAGCTCCAGGGGAGCTGTTCTGGGCTTAGTGGGCACCTGCACAGATAGTTAGTGCATTCCCATGGAGCTGGACCCCACTCACGTTCTCCCGGTTAGGATGCTTAGTTTGCTTTCCGTCTCAACTTTTGCTGAGCATTTAATGCATAAACCAAATTCTAAACACTAGGTGATTTTCTTTCTTTCTTTCTTTCTTTTTTAAGATTTATTTATTTTATGTAAGCACACTGTAGGCATCTTTAGACACACCAGAAGAGGGCGTCAGATTCATTACGGATGGTTGTGAGCCACCATGTGGTTGCTGGGATTTGAACTCAAAACCTTCAGAAGAGCAGTCGGTGCTCTTAACTGCTACGCCATCTCTCCAGCCCTATTAGGTGATTTTCTTAGCAAATTCCTAGAGTTGGAACTGTTAGATAAAAAGTTACTTCATCTTAATATATATTATTATAGCTTAGGCAACATTTTTCCAACTTACATTACAAAGTTGTAAGGTATAAATATCTATGTTTTACTTCGAAGTCTGCAATGGTTTTTTTTTTTTTTTAAAGATTTATTTATTTATTATATGTAAGTACACTGTAGCTGTCTTCAGACGCACGAGAAGAGGGCATCAGATCTCTGTTACAGATGGTTGTGAGCCACCATGTGGTTGCTAGGATTTGAACTTCGGACCTTTGGAAGAGCAGTCAGGTGCTCTTACCCCCTGAGCCATCTCACCAGCCCGCCTGCAATGGTTTTGCTTTCTTTTTAGTTCTTCTAACTTAGACATTAAAAAATTTGATTTTTCTAGAAGGAAGCAATACAAGGAGCAATATTCTATAGCTTGTTAAGCCACTATACATGGAGAATGGAGCTAGAATTGCAGACTAGTTATAGTAACAACTCTAATTGTCTTATTCATAGAATATCAATGATCCAAACATTTTAGTAAGAGCTGCCCTGAGTAGTTGTTTGAGAGAGAGCTTCCTGAAGAAACACTGGTGCTCTCACACTCAACAGAGACCTAGAAAAACCAAAGACAGAAACGGAAGAACAACATTTACCTGGTTTTACCAGTGGGATCCATATAAGTTGTTTTTTCAAATTTGACCCATTTTCCTTCTGAGATCAACTAAAACAAAAGAAGACAGTTATAAGCTTGGAAACTGTCAAATCAAGTTGGTCTTTTTAAAAATCAATTAGTGTATTCTTTCAAATTTTCTGTATGTTTCCTTCTCCCAATTTGCTTCCCTCACAGGAACTTGTGGGCAAGTTTCTAGCTTGGAATAAATATTCAAAGTTGTTTTCCTATGGGTGGGTCTCGTTTTCTCTGGTTTTTGTTTTTGAGTTTTTCAGGTAGAAGCAAGAGGGGGAAAGAGTTAAAGTCTAGGGATGGGAGTGGTGCAGGCAAGGCTGAGCCGACAGTGGGCACTGTCATCTGACAAACCTAAGAAACTCCCAGGCTATGGAGAGAGAGGCTGGCAGGCAGTGTACAGGGTGGGAGAGCTGGCTAAGTTCTGGCCCCAGGACGGGTGTGAGGCTGGCTATACTGCTGTGTCGTTGGATGTGAATATGAAGCCTTTTCTTGCTAGTGCCACCCGCCCGCCCCCCAACCTAATCATTATCTGGTCTGTTCACAGACAACAAGGAAACATTCTCAATCGAAAGATATTCAGGAGTGTTAAGGACCAGAGTCCCAAGATGAAATATTTAACATTTATTCATTACAACAATTGGTTCCTGAGAGAATAAGACCCTAGAAGGTTCACTCAGTAGCATAGTAAGAGGCAGATATCAGTCCTAGAACTCAATGGAATTTGAACTACAACAAACAATTTAAGTTTTTATTATTTTAAACACTTAGGCCAAGATGACAGACAGCTAAAATGTAATTACTAAATATGAAACCGCAAAACCACATTTTTTTTTCTATCCAGGGCAATTTTTAGAAAGAATTTCTCTATCAGGAGCCAAAATCTACTTACTCTCAATTTCATTAATACACGCAATTAAGCTGGATAAAGCACTGTGCTAAGACAAGAGCACAGTGTGGCCGAGTCTAAAACGGGAAAGAAAAACGTGCAAAGTATCTCCAGGAATGAAACCCCGCAGGATGAGAAAGCGCCCGCATCGTCTTTCTAACCTGGCTATTGTGTGGTGAAGGGAAAGGGCAGGAAAACAAGCTCCACTCACCTCCTCTGAGGTAACAAGGTGCTTGCCTGGAGAAGACTCTGTGGATTCTCGGGTCTCCATTTCGACTTGTCGGCCTCCACAGTCCTCAGGTGGAAAGTTCAAGCTGTAAGGAAGTGAGTGAGGTTTGTTGAGGCTTTCCCAACCGTGGGTAGTCAAAGGACTTACTAGTTAAAAAAGATTATCTACTAACAAATCGTCACGGGCCTCTCTGGGAGAACGGCCTCAGAAGGCATGCAGAGGCTCTCAGAGGCACCATTCTGCTTACATTCAGTCTGCATTAACCAGGGTCCAGTCCCAGTAACATCTACTCACTTTCAAAGTCAGAGAAATTATATATGCACATTAGTAAGCATGCACACTATTGTGTCCCATTTACCCTTAAATGTGAGCAAGTATCAAAGTCTCAGCTGTAGCTAGCCTGTGACAGTCTACTCAGAGCCGACTTTTGTCTCCCATGGTACACTCTCTCTTGGTTTCTTACTCCATTTCTGGACCTTGCCTTTCTAAAAATCTTGGTTTTACACTGTTCCTTTGACTGCTTAGTCATTCAGAGTCATTTCTCACCTGTCTTGCCGCTGAGAAGCCTAAAGGGATCCCAACTCCTATTTCATTCTCCAGGTGACCTCTTTTCACTGCTTGGAAGTTTACAGTCAGCCACGCCCTAGGCTGTACTGTACTGACACTCAAGCAAACCCTTCAACCTGACACTTCAGTACATGTGCATGTGTTTTAAAGGGATTTTTATTGATAAACTGTTCTCAGAATTTCCTCTGTTCTCTCTAGAACTGCTGTTTAGCTGTCGGACTGGGCTGGGATGTGTCTCAAACTCTCGGGCACTTGCCTGGCTGACCTAAAGCCCTGAGCTCAGCCCCTAGCGCTTCCCTGAGCCCAGCAGAATTCTCAGGACTTCCTTAGTCCCTCTAAGGCGTTCTCTTCCATCCCCACTCTCCATCCCTTGCTATCTACGTTTCTCAGAAGACTATCCTCCCAACCTTCCTAAGTCCTCAAAACTATTTCACCTCCTCACTCCAGGGCTTAGGGCATGGGCTTGATTCCAGGACACCGCTCCCCTTAAATACCAAAATTCATGTGGTCACTTAAGTTAAATGGTATAACATTTGCACTTAACCTAACCTATTTATATCCTCTTGTAAATCTCAAATAATCTCCAGGAACACACGATACTTAACATAATGTATATGCTATCCAGACATTATACAGTATTGCTTAGGGAATAATGAAGAACAGAAGCACTTAGGTTCAACAGAGGTACACTTCCCACCTCACCCTAATACTTCCCACCTGCAACTGGTTGAAACTGAGGTTACAGAATCCACAGCACCAACTGTGTAGGCATCAATCTTCTTGCCAACAGTCAACAAAGATAAATGTAGCATTTCCCTTCCCTAAAACACAACCAACAACAAAACGACATGCATTCATACTCCTTTGTGCCTTAAAAAAGTGTAGTATCTGATGCTCAGGATAGCCTTCACTGTGGTGGGCCCCAACACACAACAGGCAGATGAGAGAAAGGCTCTGCCTTCTGGGACCTCTCCTCTAGTGGGGAGGTAGGGAGGAAAAGCAAGGACCAACATGAGAAGTTTGTCAAGTGAGCCCCAGTTTTAAGGAGGATTATGAAAGATAAACGGAGTGAGGAAGATGTCCAGCTGAGAGGAAAGTCCTATGTGACATCTGAACATAGACTCTGGAAGTAAAAAGGAAGCAAGCAACACAGATAAGGACTCAGTCAGTCACTTAGCATGCTGACATGGACAGGACAGCAGGCAAGCTAGTTACTCCTCTCAGAAGTGGCTCAGATGGTCTTTTGCTTAGGTAAGCTTTCAAGTGTTACTGGCTGAGAGAAAGGTTTCTACCACCACGGGTAATCAATGTAGAACACAGACAACGGTCAAAGTGGGAGACCCAGTGAGCCCCACCCTGCACACTCTATACTCACATAAAAGAGAGTAGAGTTGTTCTTTGTTTCTTGAGACAAGACCTCGTGGAGTTCAGGTGAGATCTTTGGGCTTCCACTTTTCAAGGGCTGAGATTAGAGAGGCCTGTGCCACTATGTCTGGCTAGAGAGCCTTTTATCGCCTAGAGAACTGTTCCTTCTGACTAATCACATAGCTGAAGGAAATTTGCTGATGCAAGGGAATTTTGAATTCTAATTCTAAAGAAAAATAACTTTTAGGCAACCGTGGAGCACTACTGAACACACTCATTCAACTGCCTACAATGGCCTGAAATGCTTGCAGTAAGTGCCTAGCCCCTAAAAATGCTCTAGCTTTCTTTTCTTTCTTTTTTAAAAATTGGTAGAACCTGGGGCTTGTCTCATCCTGAGTGTTGGGAATACAGGTGTGAGCCACCACACCCAACGAATACCAGGATATTTAAAGTGGATCGACCACACCCCTTTAAGAAACAGCACGGAAGAAACTGCAAAAGGTGGTTTAATACTACTGAGGCTCAGAGAGCAGGGGAGCACTCCACGGAGACAGTCGCAGAACCGAGCAGTGACAGCAAGCAGTGTAAACACAGAGGGACATGCGGCCTCCAAGCTCTCTAAAGCTCGGCCTTTCCCCCAACTCTGCTTAAAAGAAAAACCGTACACCCAACTGATGTTGTTGATATCTGCAAACACATTCCCAAGAACATTTGGAACCCACGTTTGGCTGGGTCCCTGCATGCTAAGTACATAGCCCTGATTGGCACAGCACACAGTCCTGTTACTACTCCAGGCGGTTTGGGCTTAAGGCAGTGAGTACAAGGCTCTATGTAAAGGAGCAAACTAAGTGGCCAGTACTAAATAAACCTGTGTCTTTTACACTGAGTAACAACAGCTGGGTAGAAGGGCAGTGGGAGGCACAATCTCACAGGCCTCAACTCAGCACAAAGAACATCAGGCCACGAGGGAAAGTGGAGAGCAAGAGAAACGGTCTTCCCTAGGGAAGACACACAACTGGTTGCTCAACACCAAGATGGTTAACCCTGAAAACATCCACACAAGTCAGTACTACATAGACGAAGCAGGCTATACTTAGTACTACAGGCTATACTCAGTACTACATAGACGAAGCAGGCTATACTTAGTACTACAGGCTATACTCAGTACTACATAGACGAAGCAGGCTATACTTAGTACTACAGGCTATACTCAGTACTACATAGACGAAGCAGGCTATACTTAGTACTACAGGCTATACTCAGTACTACATAGACGAAGCAGGCTATACTTAGTACTACAGGCTATACTCAGTACTACATAGACGAAGCAGGCTATACTTAGGAATATAACATGCAATAACAACTAATGGAGAAAGACGACACGGGTTTGAAAACAAGCAAGGAAGGGTGTACCGCAGGGCTTGAGGGAAGGACAGAAATATTGTAATTACAAACCTCAGAAATTAACAATAATTATAAAGGAGGTAAGTGGGAGTTGAGATGCAAAAGTGAAAGTAGAGACTCAATAAAGTCTGGCTCGTCACTACCAGTCCTTGAATTCCTGTGACTTGTTACAAATGGAAAGTGAGACAAAGCCTAACCGAGAGAACATGCTCACTGCGCTCATTCTCTTGATAAGATCTGAGTAATGCCAGCGGTCTTGCTCAATGCTCATGGTGTTTCAGAAGTAGAACTTTGCCAAGTATGATGGACGGCGCATGCCTACAGTCCTAGCGATTTGGGAGGCTGACACTTTGAGACCAGCGGGGATAATATGGTGTGACTACAGTTCAAAGAAAAAGGAAAAAAAGACATAGACGTTTAAACCACCAGCAAAGCCCTGACTGATGGAAAGGCAGTAGGGACAGCTCTATAATCGACAGAGAGACCAAGGCTCTTTGAAAGAAACTGAGTAGGGCCATGTAAGTCTTTGTGTGGAATGTATACAAGCCCGTGTGTGGCTATGGCACACATTCATGCATATGTACAATGTGTGGGGATGCCAGAAGTCAACCTTGAGTGTTCTCAGAAGCTGCTCTCAGAGACAAGGTCTGTCACTGGGACCTGGGCTTAACTATTAGCTTAGGCTGACTGCCCATCATATGCCAGAGAACCTCCTGCCTCTACCCCCAGCACTGCGTTACAAGTTGGACCAACATCCTTGGCTTTTTACTTGGGTGCTGGGGATCAAACTCAGCTGTCTTGAATGGCAAGCGCTTTCCAACTAAACTAGTCCTAGAAAGGTACAACAACAACAACAACACAACAAATAAATAAAGAAAGAATTTGAAGAAATAATTTAGTATGATTTGTTTTTTAAAAGTAAGATATCACTGGGTATGGTAACATGTCTTTGTTCTCTTTTTGTAGATAGTGTCTCTCTTTGTAGCCCTACCTGGCCTTGAACTAATACACCTGCCTGCTTCTACCTCCCAAGTGCTGGGACTAAAGGTCTGTGATACCATACCTGATAATACATGCCTTTAATTCCAGCATTCAGGAGGCAGAAACCGGAGGATTCGGGAGCTCAGTGCTAGACAGGTCTAGACAGTGAGATCTTGTCTTACAAAAGAAAAACGTGGTGGCACACGCTTTTAATCCAGCACTCTGGAGGGAGAGACAGGCAGATCTCTTGTGAGTTTGAGGCCATTCTGGTCTATAGAGAGAGGTCTAGACAGATGGAGCTGTCTTGAAAAACAAAAAGAAAGGAAAGAGGGAAGGAAAGAAGGAAGGGAGAGAACAAAGACAGACAGACACCATCTGAAGGGGCTAGGTGTATGGCTCAGTTGATAAAGTGCTCATCAGCATCTACAAAACTATGTGTCCAAGTCCCAGCACTACATAAACTGGGTGTGGCCATGCATGTCTGCCAACCCAGCGCTTAGGAAGTCGAGTGGAGAAGACTGAATGAAGTTCAAAATCATCCTCAGCTAACGTGAGCTTGCGGCCAGCCTGGGCCATAAAAACCCCATCGCTAGTTGTGTAAAAGTGCTTGCCAAGCAAGTCTGATGACCTGAGTTCACATCCTTTGGACCCGAGTAAAGGCAGGCTACGGTGGCTCATCTCTGTAATGGCTGCACTCCTAAGGCTAATATTGTGAGGCCAAGATAGGAGCATCCCCAAGAATCTTGTAGGACAGCTACCCTCTAATATGCAAACAAGAGATACCCTACCGCAAATAAGGTATAAGGCAGGACTGCCATCTGAGTTTATACTCTGACTGCCACTCACATGCAGTGTATGTGTGTTTGCACTCTCATATGCATGGACTAATATTTTCTAAGAGGGGAAGGTCAGCACCTCCCCACAACCCCCCCAAAAGCCACATAGAAACTTATATTCTTCCAACTATAGTTTTTTCTTTAAAAGAAAAAAGTTGGATAGGCAAGGCAAAACAGAAACAAACAAACAAACAAAACAACAACAAAACCAAAACAACAACACAACCCAAACCTCCTCCTTGAAAGGAGTTATCAAGCAAAATCTGCATGTCAGGAGCAGGACAACCTTCTATGAGTTGTCTGCTAGTCAGGGAGCCTTAGGAGGCCACAGAAAAATACAGGTTCTTGCAGCTGCTCTTGGTTGCCCACTAGGTAAGACCTTATTGCTGACGTTACCACACATCTTAGCTGCATGGCGTAGAGAAATGAAGCTGGACCTGAGCTGGATAGCTCTTTGCTGTCTTTTATAATGCCAGACTGTGCCCTGCAGGCTGCCAGGAGAAGACTAGTCACCGCCAGCCTTACCCAGCTGTGAGCCCTGGATCTGACACCAACAGTGGTACAACTGTCATGGGGCAACCAACCATTCTTTTATTGGATTTGGGACCTACTCTCCACAGAAGGGAATCCATATTGGTACAGAAACCGGTGCATAGTGAAGGAGAACATGGGTCTTAAATGCACATATTTATATCCATAAACAATTACCAATCTCCGATTAACCAAGAGTCTCTTTCCAGTGAGTTGAGATGAAGTTAGAGTTTTGTGACTGCATTCAGTGTTGAGAGTTGTGGCAGAGTGCTCTACCTCAAACAGGACATCTATATCATCCCTGTCAAAGCTGTGCAAGCACTGTGGAAGGTTGTGAGAAAAGATGGGAAAGGCCGGCAGACAGAAGAGGGGCTGCAAAATGCCATCTTAAGAACAGCCACTGCAGTCAAGAACTCCCCAAACTACTGATTATTCAATGATTGCTCAAGAGCCGGACAAGTAAGGAGACCCTGACACACACACGGAAAAAGGGGATTACTATCATCAGTTAAGTGACCTCCCATGCCACCACCAAGCTCCAATTGATAATCCCAGTCCAATGGTCACATAGATGCCTCTGACTAAACCAAATGGTCACATAACAAAACTGAAAGTCATGAATCTGGGAAAGGAACTGATAGGGAGAAGGGGGTGTTGATAAGGCTGGGAAGGAGATAAGGGAGGGTTAGAAGAAAGAGTAACCAGCATGTAACCAGTATGCACAAGTATAAAACTGTCAAAGAATTAACTTCAAAACAAAAGAAAGAAAAGTTATTTAATAAAGAACAAAGAATAAAATATTAGTATAAAAATATTAAATAATTTTGGTTATAAATGTATTTATATTATAATATTTATATAATATAAAAATATTAAAACTTTAAAAGTTAACTTTAAACAAACCAGAAAACAATCACTCTTTTATACTATACATGGTAAAATTTTGGGACCCACATCAAATGGATTTCAGTGCCCTTTCCTTCATTGAAAACTACTGTTAGACTAAAGAAGAATCCTTGTACTCACATTGGTAAGAGCAGAAAGCCACTCAAGTTCTCGATGTGTTCTTTCTCTTGACAGGGGCCACTAGTAAGTGCTAAAGGAGGGAACTGACATTTATTGAGATTATACTACTCAGTGACTTATAAAAAAAATCATTTATGGCAGTTTATTATTACACCACTTAATTCTAGGTGAGCAAGAGGGAACTGACTGTAATGACCCTTGGGAAGGTTAATTGATTACAGCCACAAAGTAATGAGTCTGTAAGGAACTTCTTGTAATAGTTTTAGGCGAGAGATAATGAGAATGTGCAGCAGGGTGTCAGCAGTAACAAACAATAGCTAGAGTTTAGTATTTGTTCTAAAACTGCGTTTAGGGGAAATACAGGGTGATGCCAATAAGATTTTAAAGAAGACTAGAACATTAGAAGAAAGATCTGAGTCAGGGTTTGTATTTGGACTTACTGAGTTTGTAACACTGGAAATATTAATCTAAAAGTCATGTTATGAGTTCAAGAAAGAAAATGTGTTTTTGTTGTTGTTGTTTTTGTTTTCCATTTTGGAATTATTCAGTAGGTCACCCTGGCTGTAACCATTTGAGTACTGACATTAAAAAAAAAAAGTCCCAAGGGGCTGGTGGGATAGCTCAGCAGGTCAACGTGCCTGAGAGCAAGCTTGAGTCCTCCATGAAATCCCAGGGTCCTACATAGGAAGAACTCAGTCCCTCAAACTGAAAAGTTGTCCTTTGATATCCATATACTTGTGGTACATACCCACCTGCACTGGCACACACTAATAGTAAATTAAAGTTTTTAAATATTTGATAATATGATTTTTTTCCACCATTGTATTTAAAGACTGTCATGGATGAAAACTGAAAAATACAAAAACCCCAGCAAGGCTACATGAAGACAAACATGGTGGTTAAAACATAGTAAGAAATGAGCTCTACTGTTCCAAACACTTGAAGATCCTTTGTTTGTGGTGTCAATTTATTGAAAGTTGGCTGAGTCTGTAGCAGTACCTACTGCAGCAGTAAAAACAGATACTGAAAAGACAGAATATACAAGACCGCTCCATTTCCTTCCCTGCCCTCTTCCTAAAGTTTACAAACTTAGCAGGTTCTCTACAAATAACTGCTTCAGTTTCTATGCCCAAAGGTTTGCTGGGCAGTACTGCTCCACCCAGATGGATAACATTCCTATCTACAACAAAAAGTACTTTACCCAAATGCATTCCCAACCTCTGCTCACATTCCCCCTCCCCCTGCAACTCGGTAGGTCAAATAAAACAAGTTTTTGTGGCCTCTCACATATGCTCTCTGTCTCTGAGAAGCAGCACCATTCTCCAGAAAATGAAAAGGGAAGATATGGATTATTGCTGCTTTTCCTCACATCACAGAGGACTAGCCAGACCTTGATCCTAGCACTGAAGAGACTGAGGCAAGTGGATCTTTATGAGTTTGAGGCCAGCTTGGTCTATGCAGAGCAGTGGTCCTCAACCTTCTTAAAGTGTCCATCCTTTAATACAGTTCCTCATGTTGTGGTGACCCCCTCCCCCAACTATAAAATCATTTCGTTGCAACTTTGCAACTGTAATTTGGTGTCATGAATTGTCATGTGAATATCTGGTCTATAGAGCATCTGATATAGGACCTGTGAGAGGGTCGTGACCCACACATTGAGAACCAAAGAGTTCCAGGCCAGACAGGAGTATGTAGAGAGAGACTATGTATCAAAACAACAAACAAGCAACAAAACCCAGGATTGATTAATTCTGGATACCACCATTCTTAAATAAGAAGCTCTGCTATCCACAACACATCATTATACACTGCAACATTATAAACCATTGATCTTGATTTTGGAAGGTATTCTTTAAGCAATGCTTCCAACCACTTTACCTGTAACATTTCAAACAATGTATACCTCTCCTGTGTGTGTGTGCACGCGCGAGCACGAATTCTAATTCAAAATACAGAGGATTCTGTTCATCAGTTCTAACAAATACCTTTCTAAAGAGGTCAACAGTGGCTGGGGTTTTTCCTCTCTCTCTAATTTAAACTGCTTAGATGCGCTGTGGAAAATGCAATTTATTTTTCTGTGAGGGTGAGTATCAGAAATGTGGTGCTTCTGGACAAATACGTGCTTGGAACATGCCCAAGGCTTCTACATTACAGGAAGCACCAGAGGGTTTGAAAGGCCTGTCTCTTGCAGCTGGTGATTTTTTTCCTTTTTTTTTTTTTTTTTTAAAAAGAAACTGAACTTTGTAGGATGATAGATGGAAAAAGGAGTAGGGAGAAAAATGATATCACAAGTTGTCGTATACAAACTCTTCCAACCTTTTACGATTTCATCATTGCAGAGACATTGATAAAAATATGTGCTTTTTCCACACTGGTAACTTTTTCGGAATTGGACTAAACTTTAAGCTTAAAAGACACAACTTTCCCCTTTTTCTTGATTTCTCAGACGAACATCGCTTCTTTCATCTTCAGGATCGTAAAATACCACCCTCCTCCCCAGAATCGTGCATGCGGGACTTCTTCCCTGTGTCTCTAAAATCTACTTTCCGGAATGAGAAGGGGCCATCCTTCTTGTAGATGCCTCAACTGATGTGTTCCAACATTTACTGTGCTGTTCCCAGGTTCCTCTCGTAGCCCAGGCTGGTCCGCCTGGATCCCGGGTTCTCGTCTCGCGCTCAGGCGCAGACGCGGAGACACGCGCGCGCGGCGGGCTGTACTCTGGGCACCATCGGTTGTGCTCGCGCCCTTTTTTCCCTTCCCCTCTCCAAGGACACTTAGTACCGAGGTTGGCTCGCGCCCACTTACCTACACTAAACTGTGGGATGTGGAAGGGATTGAGGAGGAAAGGAAAAAGGATCAGGCAGAAGCTGCAGTCTCCGTAGAATCAGGCGCCACCGCTAGAGACACCGGCGCCTCTCGTGGTGCAAGGAGGATGTGCACACGTCCTCCTCCAGGCACCCGTAGAAGCTCAGCTAGCTTCAGATGATTACCTTCCGGGTCGAGGTGCATACAGACGAAAGCGGAGATGTAAGCTTCCTAAAAATCTACGCTTTCGTGCCTCTTCTCTGCGGACTCAGATCTCTGTGTGTCTTGCGCGTCTGTGTGGGCACGCTAAGCATACAGTCTACCATGGCTCTAGAGTCTAGCGCCAGCGGACTTTTACGGACCGGAAGAGTCCTTTCTTTAAGACGGCTCGGTCGGCACTTCCGGAAGTGCTGCGCAGGGTTCCGGGAGAGGGCTGGCGGGAGAGGGAAAGGCGGCTATTGACGCGGCAGCTGGAGAATGAAGAAGGAGCATGTTAGTCACTGTCAGTTCTCCGCGTGGTACCCACTTTTCCGAAGCCTTACCATCAAGAGGTAACCTATCCCGGAGTCAAACCGGGGGGTTTGGGTAAATCCCATCCCTTCAGAAAACTAAACAAAATCCGCAGGCCTTCTACTCAGTGGGAGCGACTGTGTCGAGCTGCGGATTTTCTATTGGCTTTGACGGAGCAAGATTAACAAGTAGATCAGTGTTTGCCGTGCGTCCTGTTCGGAATCAAAGAGCGAGTCGAGGGAGGTAGGGAGGCGGTGGGGGTCCTCGGTAGGGTAGATTGAAATAGATACTTTGGGAATTGTCAGAAGCGCAAGGCAATAAACAAAACAAAACTGGAGACTTTGCCTGCTGCTGACCGACAACCCCCTCTGGTGAGAGTTGCGTTCCATCATTGTACAATGAGAACAGTGATACAGACGGTACCTCCAAGTCTGGATGAAGCTCCAGTTTGGTAGTGTGTATAGGTTGCATTGCTACTGACGATCCAGTGTTCTGAGAAGAAGCAACCCATCTGGAGAGAAAGTGGGATCGTTTGGTTTTTGGTTTTGGGTTTTTTTTTTTTTTTTTTTTTTTTTTTTGATTTTTGAGACAGGGTTTCTCTGTGTAGCCCTTGCTGTCCTGGAACTCACTTTGTAGACCAGGCTGGCCTCGAACTCAGAAATCCACCTGCCTCTGCCTCCCAAGTGCTGGGATTAAAGGCGTGAGCCACCACCGCCTGGCTGAGAAGGTGGGATCCTATTCTCTAGTTCTCTGGCCTGGAACAAGGAATCTGTCCAGGTTTGCAGAATGCCCACGGTGAATTGGTGCATCCAAAAACAAAACAAAACAAAACCACAAAAAACAAAATCCTGCCCCCAAGAATTAGATTGTAGAGTCAGAACCCTCTGTCTGGCTTTGAATTCTGGTTCTATCAGCATCTTCAGCAAATTACTTAATCTCTCTAAACCACATTTGAAAACTTAGAAACATAATAGGATTGTCATGAGAATTGCAAAAGAAAAAAAATACTTAAAATGTTGCCACTCTTTTGTAGCACATAGTAAACACATGAAAAATGTTGCCTGTTACCTTTTGGATTTAATAAAGCCTCATTAAAGTGAATTTTTTTTTTTTTAATTTTATTTATTTTATTATTATATGTAAGTACACTGTAGCTGTCTTCAGACACACCAGAAGAGGGAGTCAGATCTTGTTACGGATGGTTGTGAGCCACCATGTGGTTGCTGGGATTCGAACTCTGGACCTTCGGAAGAGCAGTCGGGTGCTCTTACCCACTGAGCCATCTCACCAGCCCCAAAGTGAATTATTTTAGTACACTTAAAATGTATGCCACATATAGGTGGATATGAGGATGGTAACGAGAAGGAAGTCAACCAATAACTGGGATTTTCTGGCATCCCTAGACAAGTCTGTGACTACATATGTGTACACACGTGCCCATGTGTCCATATTGGGCATATGGAAGTTACAGGATAACTTGCAGGAGTTTGTTTTCTCCTCTACCACATGAGTCCTGGGGATTGAACCTCAAGCTGTCAGATTTGATGGCTGGTACCTTTACCCACTGCTAAGCCATCTTACCTATCCCCCATGAAAGCATTTATTCTGTGCAGGACAGCCCTCCTACATTCCAGACAAATCATGTGGAGTCATATGGCAGCCTGCTTCAGTTGTTTGTTTCAGTGCTCAAGATATACATTCTGGCTACTGCTGTAGCATTAGTATTTTATTTTTATGACTTTTGGTTCAGAGCTGATTATGCAAATTCATTTTAGAAAATAATTTTTCTTTGTTCTTCCAGAATTCTATATATGCATACAATGTATTTTGACCCTGTTTACTCCCTGTTACCCCCTTCCACTTCTCTCAGGTCTAAGTAACAGGGTCCACCTCCCAACTTAGTGATGCCTGTGTGTCTGTGTGTGTGTGTGGGGGGGCATCCACTGAGCCTGGGAAATCTTCTAGTGTCCTCAGCACCAAAGAAAAATGACTCTGCTTCCCACAGCAGGCAATTGTCAGTAGCTATCAGCTAGGAGTAGGGTTGAAAGTTTCTCCCTGTTTGTCCTGGAACTCTACCTGGCCTGATCTTTAGCCGGTAACCAGAGCAGGTGAGTGCCCCGCCACATCAGGTCTAGAAGACAACAGCTCACATTGTCCGTCCTCTGGCCTCTACCCACTGGTTAGCAATGTTTCCTGAGCCTTGGTGTGAGGTTGATGTAGCTGTCCCATTGAGAAGTGAGCATTCCGCAGACACTCATTCACACACTTATTCTCGCCACTCTGATTTCTGTCTGGTTGTCTGGATTTGGCTAGTCTTTTATTTTTTCTTTCTTTCTTTCTTTCTTTCTTTCTTTCTTTCTTTCTTCCTTCCTCCTTTCTTCTTCTTTCTTTCTTTTTTCTTTCTTCTTCTTTCTTCCTCCTTCTTCTCCTTCTTCTTCTCCTTCTCTTTCTCCTTCTCTCCCTCCTCCCTCCTTCTCCTTCTCTTCCTCCTCCTCGTCCTCCTCTCCTTCTCCTTCAAGACAGGGTTTCTCTGTATAGTCCTGGCTGTCCTGGAACTCACTCAGAAATATGCCTGCCTCTGCTTCCCAAGTGCTAGGACTAAAGGCGTGCGCCACCACTGCCCAACAGTCTTTTGCTTTCTTATTTAATCTAAGAACTATTGTGGTGTAAGCTGCATTGTGTACTCATAGTATATGGTTCCTGGTTGTACTTCTCTGTTCCATGTTAAAATTAAAATAATGTAAATGCTTTTTTATCTTTACAGTGACTATAAAATGGCCGTTGGGAGGCTTTTCTCCCCGCTATGGCTGGTCCTTCTAAATGATGCCTTTTTGCTGTATTTTTTCCCCAGTGTCATCCTCCCGCTTCCTCAGAATGTGAAAGACTATCTACTTGATGATGGGACTCTGGTGGTCTCAGGAAGGTAAAGTATTGAGAAAACAGCTCTCTTCTCTTTCCAACCTAATGTTTATATTGGTTCTCTTCTGTGTCAGCCTCCCCACCCCTGTGACCTCCCTCAAGAAAAAACGTCCAGGTTGTGCTATCTAGGTAAGCACTGGAACCCCTTAAATAGAACTGAGTCCCCCCTCCCACCTCCCCACGACCCAGGAACCATCAGTTAAATAGAACTGAGTCCTCCCCTCCCACCTCCACACGACCCAGGAACCATCAGTTAAATAGAACTGAGTCCCCCCTCCCACCTCCCCACAACCCAGGAACCATCAGTTAAATAGAACTGAGTCCTCCCCTCCCACCTCCCCACGACCCAGGGACCATCAGTTAAATAGAACTGAGTCCCCTCCCACCTCCCCACGACCCAGGGACCATCAGTTGTGGAGAGCAACGCTTAGCATCCTTCTTACGCTTTTTAAAAAGAGTTCTCTTCGATGGCGTCCTTTCTAGGCCAGAAAACCATGCTTTATAATCATAAAGAAGCAGTACTGGTTACATCTCAGCATGTTCGCATAGTGAAGAGGGCGCTGTGTTAGCCTGGACGCACCGTCCTCTTCACTATGGGGGCAGAGGCAGATGGATCTCTGGGAGTTCAAGGCCAGCCTAGTCTACACAGCAAATTCCAGGCTAGCTTGAACTTCATAGTGGGAGTCTATCTCAGAATCAACACGTAGGCACGTCCTAGAGATTCATGCTTTGGTCCTCATGGTTGCACGACAAGTACTTTTACCCCTGAGCTACCTCCTTGGCCCCTTGTTTATCTTTTGAGACAGAGTTCTGGCACCCTCCCATACTGGCCTGAAGTTTGCTGTGTCTTCCAGGTTGGCCTCCAGCCTTGGGACACCTTGTCGTTGTTCTGAGCGCTGAGGCTTCCAGGCAAGCAGCACCACACCACCTTCGTCAACGTTTTGTTCTTCACAGATGACTCATCACAGTCCCTCTGCGCTTCAGCAGCTGCCCCGGAAGTCCCTCTAGTTTTCATTCAGCCCTCTGCCGAGACTTAAAGCTTCACGCTCACTCTCGTCAGTGGCTGGATGGACAGTCACCCCGCTGTACATCTTCCCCCCCTCAGCTCCTCTTATTTTGTGGTGATATTTCTTTCCATCATTGCCTAAAGGAATTCAGTCAGATGAGAGCAGGAGCCTTCCTCACCTCAGCTCTTGGAATAGCAGTACCTGGCACCTCCAAGGTGCTTGACAGGCACCTGTGAAATGGACCCTACACTTGTAATTACAGTGTATCTTTTCAGTAATGCTAGCAGGAACTGTATTTAACTTTTATTTTTTAGTTAATTTTTGAGATGTGGTCTCATTATGTTGCCCAGGTAGGCTCCATAGCCTTTTTTCTCAGTCTCTTGATTGCTGGGGTTAGAGATGTGTGGCAGATGACCAACTTGGCCTCTTTATTACCTGCTGGACTTTTAGTGTAGATTTCTGCATGGTATTTCTGGCTTCTTAGCATTGAGAACCCATTTTGTTTGTTTTTTGTTTTTCAAGAATGAGGTTCTCTGAGTAGCTCTGCCAGTTCTGGAGCTTGGTGTGTAGACCAGGCTGGCTTCAGACTCAGATATCCCGTCTCTGACTCCTGTGTGCTGGGATTAAAGACGCGTGCCGCTGCCGCCACCAACACCTGGCCATTGAGAACCCCTTTATAATTTGAAAATTGTTAGAGTAGAGTGTCATTAACTTGGTATAATTAAAGGCCAAGGACATTAACATTTCATAAGTGTACTTAAAAATATATATGTATGCACGTGCGTACATATACGAGTATTTGTATGTGCATATATCTGTTTTTAATGGGTACACTATATGAGGTGAGGGTGCTGCCCCCAAGAGCCATGCCCTCATCTAGCAAAACCCGCAGTGCTAGGTTAGGGTCCTTCCTAACAGTTAGTTTATGATCTGAATTTAATCTCTTGTACTGAAACTGCTATACCTAAAAGAAGTATATATAAAACTGCACAGTATAATTGACCTCCTTATAAGTTTCTGTGCTGTGAACAGAAGAGTCTCCTGTGTTGTTTATTCACCAGTCTGATGCTTGCACAAGTCTCAGGTGTTGGCAAGCATTGTGTAGAGTGTTGGTTAGTGTCGGTGTTGTATAACACAGTGAACAGTGTCAGTCATTGTTGTGTAACACAGTGAACAGTGTCAGTAGGTGTTGTATAACTGAACATTGTCAGTCGGTGTTGTATAACACAGTGAACAGTGTCAGTCAGTGTTGTGTAACACAGTCAACAGTGTCAGTCAGTGTTGTGTAACACAGTGAACAGTGTCAGTAGGTGTTGTATAACAGTGAACAGTGTCAGTCGGTGTTGTATAACACAGTCAACAGTGTCAGTCGATGTTGTATAACACAGTGAACAGTGTCAGTCGGTATTGTATCACAATCAACAGTATCAGTCGGTGTTGTATAACACAGTCAACAGTGTTAGTAGGTGTTGTATAACAGTGAACAGTGTCAGTTGGTGTTGTATCACACAGTCAACAGTGTCAGTCGGTGTTGTGTAACACAGTGAACAGTGTCAGTAGGTGTTGTATAACAGTGAACAGTGTCAGTCGGTGTTGTATAACACAGTCAACAGTGTCAGTCGGTATTGTGTCACACAGTCAACAGTATCAGTCGGTGTTGTATAACACAGTCAACAGTGTCAGTCGGTGTTGTGTAACACAGTCAACAGTATCAGTCGGTGTTGTATAACACAGTCAACAGTGTCAGTTGGTGTTGTATAACAGTGAACAGTGTCAGTCGGTGTTGTATAACACAGTGAACAGTGTCAGTTGGTGTTGTATAACAGTGAACAGTGTCAGTTGGTGTTGTATCACACAGTCAACAGTATAAACAGAAAATCTGGTTCAACTCCACTTAAGTCAGCCAGTGCTGCTTCAGACTTCTAGAGTCTAACACCAGGTTGTTTATTTTAGACATATTTACATATGTTATACTTTTGGAAAAAAGTTTCTGGTAACAATGATCTTATTCCTGTATGCACAATTACGCTTAAGGTGTGACTGCATTGAAATCCTCTGCAAAGCACATGTAACCTGTACCGTAAAGATGGATTGTATAGCGTGAGAGCCTAGGGTCTGTGTGTCCATATAGATAGTATAAGACGTCACCAGGCTCTAAAGTACACGTGACACTCCTCTAAGAATGGCTTCAGTTGACAGAGAAGCAATGCTCAAAATAGAAGTCAAAGTTAAAGGGAGGAAGAATTTGAGAAAAACATTAATTGTCTGAGGGATTTAGATGTGGCCTAGCGCTGCATATAGCAGATTACCAGGCTATTAACAATGTGCATATCCAGCCTCCTCGATAGAAAACAGGTATACACATTCCTTCCCTTAAAGAGACAAGCTTCCATCCTAAACTAACATTCCTGGGTTCCCCAGTACTTCTCTGTGGTGCCCTCTACATCTGAACTTGACGAGCCTGCCCATAGGATGGAACATGTCAGGCCCTCGACCATCCTATAACTGACTGAGTTTCTCCAAGATGGAGGTTTCAGCTGGGAGGAAGGTGTTATAGCAATAGTACTATACAGTGTGCACAGATCACCTGCCCTTTTGGGTTTAGACATTTAAACTGTCCTTCTGACTCTAGAGTCAGTGCTTAATTGCCAGCTGTGTGTAAGATGCAATACAGAAAGTATAGACTCCTGGGCTGGCAAGGTGGCTCAGTGTGTAAAGGCACTTGCTGCCAAGCTTAGCAAACTGAGTTCGAAACCTGAAACCTACATGGTAGAGGACAACTAACTCCCACAAGTTAAATTCTTTGTTGTCCATATACATGCCATCACACATGCATGTCCAATCACACACAACACACATGTACAAATGAACAAGTAAGTAAATGTAAAAATATTTTACATTAAAAAAAGAAAGTATAGAATATCCTTGGCCAACAAGATGGCTCAGGAGGCAATGGAACTTGTCTTTAAGCCGGACCTGAGTTTGATTCCTGAGACCCACATAGTAGAAAAAAAGACCTGACTTGTGCAAATTATCCTCTGACTTTTATGTATGTACCATACCATGCACAGATACACACACACCATACACACACAGAGTGGTTTTTTTTTTTTTTAAACCAACCTCTTAAATTGCAAAAAGTACACAGAGCCCTAAATATTAGCTTGGTATTTTGGGCTCCCTTATCTACTAAACCTGTACTTTGAAAATGTCATCATCGGGGCTGGTGAGATGGCTCAGTGGGTAAGAGCACCCGACTGCTCTTCCGAAGGTCCGGAGTTCAAATCCCAGCAACCACATGGTGGCTCACAACAACCATCTGTAACAAGATCTGACACCCTCTTCTGGAGTGTCTTACAGTGTACTTACATATAATAAATAAATAAATCTTTAAAAAAAAAAAAGAAAATGTCATCATCGTTCACAGTGGTCTTATTTTCTGTCATACTCATAGTGGCATTATGAGAAGTTCTCTGCAGAACTGTGAAAACTGATTTTATATCTATGAAACATATATATATAAAATGTATGTAAGTATATGTATACATATATATACATACACACACACATATATATGTATATATATATATATATATATATATAGAGAGAGAGAGAGAGAGATACATATATAGATATGCAAACACATATAATGCAAGGACAATGTTGATTTTAGAGTAACAAAACACAATTTTAAGATTTTTAAATTTTATATCCTTATTTATTTTTATTGAATGAAAGTTTTGCTCTCATCTTTGTTTGTCACATGTGTGTCTGGTCACTGTGGAGGTTAGAAAAAGGGCATCAAATCTTTTGGAACAGGAGTTATAGGCAGCTGTGAGCCACTGTGTGGGTGCTGGAAATGGAGCCCAGGTCCTCTGCAAGAGCAGCCAGTGCTTTTAACTGCTGAGCCTCTCTTTAGCCCCCACCGTTTCAAGTTCTGAAGGCCTTCATGTTGTATGGCTAAGGACACTATGTTAATGGTAACATTCATTGGAAACTACAGTGTAGCATTCAGACAGATGCAAGAGATGGAAGGCTGGCTCGGTGGGGACTCACGATGGACAGCACACTGTACTGTCACTCCTTGTCACTCCCTGTAAGGTGGTGTCTGGCTATTAGGTTTGTGGATCTGGACACTCAGCCCTCTAACACCGTGGAAAGTTGCTTAGGATTTGAGGGACTGATGTCACTACAGAGTGACTGGTAAGTGAAGAGTGCCAAGTTTGTATTCACAAAGGGATCGTGCTCTTCCGCTTTTTGCCAGTACTTAGAACACATTGTAGTGTGAACAAACAAGTGTGATCAGAATCACTGTAGCTTTGTACACTATCACCATCCTTTTCAACTGTTACCTCGTCGTGTTCCTGTCCTGTGTGTGTGCCTTTGTGTGCGAATGCTGTGTAGGTATGCTATGCTGTGTCCATGGAGGTCAGAGGCCCATCTTGGGTGTTGGTCCTTACCTTTCTCCTTGTTTGAGACAGCTCTCTAGTGTTTTTTGGGTTGTGCCAGGCTTACTAGCTGTAGCTTCCAGGGGGTCTGAGGATTTGAACTTGAGGTCTCATGTTAGTGTGGTAAGCCTTCTCCCCAGCCTGACTTAGCTGTTGTACCATCTGTCTTCATAGAAACTGTATCCAGTGTCAACTGTTTAGAGTATTGTGCTGTTGCTGTTGACTGCTGCAGGTACATTTGTGTTTTGTTGTTGTTTGTTTGTCTTTGAGATACAGGCCTCACTGTGTTGCCCAGGCGAGTCTGTCCCTGGGTTCAGCTGATTTCTTCAATTTCAGTCCTCCACAGAGCTAGAATGATGGGCGTGCCGAGCTGTCTTGTGTCGTGATGGTGTCTAGACATCTTTTATTTTCAGTGGAGTGAATAATTATACTTACATTTTGCTTCATTTTCTCTGTTTACTATTTCTGATATTTTGTGGCTATTCTTATAGACATGTCCACGTAGCACATGGCTTCCACAGCTCTGACCAGGGCGAGTGCACTGTTGTTAGCTGGGACACAGCTCTGACCAGGGCGGGTGCACTGTTGTTAGCTGGGACACAGCTCTGACCAGGGCGGGTGCACTGTTGTTAGCTGGGACACAGCTCTGACCAGGGCGGGTGCACTGTTGTTAGCTGGGACACAGCTCTGACCAGGGCGGGTGCACTGTTGTTAGCTGGGACACAGCTCTGACCAGGGCGGGTGCACTGTTGTTAGCTGGGACTTGCTTCTGTGCTGGAATTTCGTTTCTCTTGGTTTACTGTTTTATTGAAACAAGTTCTAGAATATCTAGGGGGAAAGCTTCTGGGTAGTTATCTGTATGAAAACAATTTTATTCTCTCTTATGCTTGGTGTTGGTGAGCAGAGTAGTTGGCTTAATATGAAATTCTAGGCAGAAAATTGCTCAAATTCAAAATTCAAGGGCACAGCTCACTATCTTTTACTATGCTCTAAGGTCCCATGTCATCCTGGTTTGTGCCCTTTTCCTAGGTGGATAGTCCTGGGGTTTTCTGCTCTGTGTTTTGCATTGCATGATAATCATCTTGATCCTGTATCTGGTGTGGCATAATACACCACCCAAAACTCAGCAGCGTAAACCAGGGCCCGTTTTGTTTTTTCATTGATTTTCTAGCAGTGTCTCTCACATTGCTGCATATCTCGGTGAGCAGATACACTGCCAGCTCGTGCTCTGGACCATGTTTCCAAGAGTGTGCACATATCAGGCAGCCTGAGAAGCAGACAGGTGGCTCCTTCTAGATCAAAGCAGGTTAGATATGTCCCCTGGGTTATGCCTGGAGCAGGTCTCCGGCTCCCCCAGAGTGTGCTCGCTCAGGCCTCCTGCAGACCTGGCCACTCTGTGCTACCCTGTAAAACTCGAGGGCCAAGAGGAAACTGACTCAGAGGCGGAGCTCATGCCTTCTGCTGGCCCCTGAGGAACAGAGCCCTTCCTTCTGGAGTCAGGAATTTTATGATATCTGCTGGTGTCAGACAAAGTGTGGCAGGCTTCTGTTAGTTTATACTTACGGTAAAAATCTGATCTTTCTTCAAAGGAAGACTTCCTGGGCAAGTCTTTGTTGTCTTATTAAAGTCATATAGATGCAGTCATTTGGTGAACAGGCTGAGGTGGGTCATCATAAAATGGACTTCCTCACACACCTGACAGTTAATGCTGTCACTTAGGTCTCCTTTTCCATGTGGAACTCCTTATCCTCAGTAAGGCTAGCCAGCTTCCTTACAGAGCAGTGAAAACATCCCAAAAACCTGTAAGGACTTCTGGTGGCCAGATGCAGAGTGAGGTGATATTGTTTAGGATAAATTTCATGGGTCAGAATGAGTCTTTTTTTAAAAAAAGATTTATTTATTTTATGTATATGAGTACACCATTGCTCTCTTCAGACACAGCAGAAGAGGGCATCAGATTCCATTATACATGGTTGTGAGCCACCATATAGTTGCTGGGAATTGAACTCAGGACCTCTGGAAGAACAGTTGGTGCTCTTAACCACTGAACCATCTTTCCAGAATGAGTCTTAATGATAGTCTATTAGAGGGATGGGGAAATACATTCTGGGATGTGGTGGGAGGGAAAGCAGAATAACCCTGCAAAGAAATATGTGGAAAGTTTAGGAGCCTGCCTGCCTGTCTCCTTCCCTCTCTCCATCCCTGCTTTCACGTTCTTCCTTGTGTAATTCTGTGTAGATCCAGATTAATCCTCAACACCATCACGTTTGCTCAGTTTTCCTTGTAGAAAGAAAAGATCTTCAGAGAAACCCTGTCTTGAAAACAACAACAAAAACAAAAGAAAAAAAGAAAAAGAAAAGAAAAGGTCTTGGTTTTGCCCTGTTCCACTGGCTGGGTAGATTGCTCTTCCCATTTCTCTGTCTGTATGTCCTCATCTTGTCTGATCTTCCGTATCTACTACTACTTTCTCAAATATTTGGGCCAAAGTTGTAGATGATTCTTTCAGTATTAGAAGAGATGGAGTCTGGGTTTTTCTTCCTGTTTTCAGTGCTTTCTGAGCAGCCAGAATGTTTTTATCCTCATGTCTTTTATTGGCAGCATAGTCTAATTAATTCCATATTTTTATAAGCTTTTGTCTCAAGAAGTGAACATTTCTTTATATTACTCATCAATCCGAAAGCTATCTGTTTTGCCTTTATTTTATTTTATTAGTTTAATGCATTTGAAATTATGACCTCATGTAACCAGAGTATTTTCCTCACCTAATTTTTGCTTTATTTTTTCTTAGGGAAGATCCGCCAACATGCTCCCAGTCAGACAGTGGTAACGAAGCAGAGGAAACACAGGTTGGTAGAGCATATTCTGCAGTGTCTGTCCTCATTTTAGCAATCTCTGAAATGCTTTCCATAGATCTTACGCGCGTGTGTACACACAAACACACACATGCACACACACACGGTGCATGTGAATGGTATATGACTTTGTGTACACGTGTATGTGCCCCATGCATGTGCATGCAGAAGTCAGTGAAGGACACTAGTATCCTGCTCTGTCACTCTCCATCTCCTGCCTCTGAGACATTCTCTTGCTGACCCTGGAGCTCACTGTGTTTCAGCCAGGCTAGCCCTGGCCAGCCCACCCCAGGGATACCCTCAGCCCACTCCAACACCTTGCTTCCAGGCATGTACGTGTGGCTTTTTCCATGGGTACTGAGGATTAGAACTCAGGTCTTCATGCTTGAGGAGCAAGTGCTTGTACCTACTGACCACCTCCTCCTGCACTATGTTCAGGGAAAGATGTCTCCTGTGTGTCATTCTTAGATAGTGGACTGCCTTTGCGATCCCAGTGGCATTTAAACTGAGTGCTTCCTTCTGTCTTGTCCATGCAGTGGTCCGATGATGAGAGCACAGCCACACTTACGGTAAGAGTGCAGCCGCACAGCACGGGGCAGCCTCACACTGCCACACAGAGGCCCAAGTGCCTACCTCTGCCTTGATGGGTTTGCCTTGGGGAGCTTGCTATCTGTGTATGTTCACTTACTGTTTGTAAAAAATAACCTGTCAGTGTCTGACAGGCAAACACAGTTTGCCCGCTTTCCCTTCTGCTTACAAAAGAAATAGCAAAAAGTACCTATTTGATGCTCTGCTCGTCTTTGTTAGACTCTGAAAGATGCAATCAAGTCAAATATTAACTCAGAGGTTCCCAGACGAGTGGGAATTAAAGTGAAAAATCAGCATTTACTTATTCAAGGATGGTTAAATGGCATAAAGTTATTCTTTTCAAGTGAGACTGAAGTACTACTCAAAGGTACTTCTGTTTTTTTCTGATTGAAGAGAGATCCTTTCAAAGATCCATGAAAAAAAGATGGAGATGTCTAAGAGTGGTGCTGTTTCCTTAGGTCACCATGCCAACAGATGCAGAGATGGGAAATTGATGTCTCATTTACTCGGGATGCCATGGATATCACTCTTACATATGAAAATCCCATCCCATTCAGTGTGGTTCTCAGGCTACTAATTTGGGCTCTATGAGAGGATGGTGGATATTTGATTCCTGTCATGAGAGGGTTTGTAAACAAGGGAAAGGATGCTATAAGGTAGATGGCCTGATGTTAAAGCAGAGAGAACAGTTAACGGAGGACATCCAGAAATGCTTTAATGGGAAGCAACATGCGGCCAAGATTTATAAGATATATTCTTATGAGTTCTTTGAGAATTTTATACCTACTTGTAGTGTATTTTGATCATATTCTTACCTACATCCCCCCTAACTTCTCAGACCCACTTCTATCCCATCAAAACCTTATGTCCTCTTATTTTGGTTATATACCCACTTAGTGCTGTGTATATACTCTTGGGTCTGGAACCATCCGTCCATTGACACATCTGACCTGGATCTTAAAGAGGATAATGGTGATTAGTGTGTGAGCTCACTTTTAAATAATATAGATGGATAGATATGTATATAACTAACTTAGTTTGTTCCTGCTGCTGTAACAAAGTATACTGGGTATTTATTTATTAATATTCATTTATATGTGTGTGTGTGTGTGTGTGTGTGTGTGTGTGTGTGCGCGCACAGGTACACATGTATATAGGTGGTATGGCACATGTCCATGTGTATGTGAATTCCAGGCAACCTTAGGTGTCATGGTTAATAGAGTCTGTCACTTCTCTGAAGCTTGCCAGTTAGGCAAGGCTAGCTGGCCAGCAAACCCCCGGATTTCTTCCTATTCCCACCTCTAACTAGGGGATTAGAGGTATGTACCATAGTGTGGGCCTTGAGTTTTTATGTGGATTCTGGGGATCAACTCAGGAAAAGCAGGTCCTCCACCTACTGAGCCATCTACCCAGTGCCTTGTTTTTAAGATTAGTTTCTTGGTTAACATAAAGAAATGGGTGTTTTCATGACAGCTCCATATGTGTATATTGGTTTTTTAAATTTTTTTTTAATTAGATATTTTCTTCATTTACATTTCAAATGCTATCCAGAAGATTCCCTATAACCCCCTCGCCCTGCTCCCCTACCCACTCACTCCCACTTCTTGGCCCTGGCATTCCCCTGTACTGAGTTATATAAAGTTTGCAAGACCAAAGGGCCTCTTCCCAATGATGGCCGACTAGGCCATCTTCTGCTACATATGCAGCTAGAGACACGAGCTCTGGGGGTACTAGTTAGTTCATATTGTTGTTCCACCTATCAGGTTGAAGATCCCTTCAGCTCCTTGGGTACTTTCTTTAGCTCCTCCATTGGGGGCCCTGTGTTCCATCCAATAGATGACTGTGAGCATCCACTTCTGTATTTGCCAGCCACTGGCCTAGCCTCACATGAGACAGCTATATCAGGGTCCTTTCAGCAAAATCTTGCTGGCATATGCAATAGTGTCTGGGTTTGGTGGCTGATTATGGGATGGATCCCTGGTTGGGGCAGTCTCTGGATGGTCCATCCTTTGGTCTCAGCTCCAAACTTTGTCTCTATAACTCCTTTCATGGGTATTTTTTTCCCTATTCTAAGGAGGAATGAAGTATCCACGTGTTGGTCTTCCTTCTTCTTGATTTTCTTGTGTTTTGCAAATTGTATCTTGGGTATTCTAAGTTTCTGGACTAATACCCACTTATCAGTGAGTGCATATCAAGTGAGTTCTTTTGTGATATGTGTATATATTGTTATACTGTGCTTTCCTTCATTTTGCTGTCATCTTCTCGCCTCTCCGTGGTGCTTCCGTTCTTCGATAGCTCCTCTCTCTGCTTTCTTGTCATGTGTATCCCATTTCTAGTGAGTCATTTAGAAATAATAGAATTTTATTTCTCAAAGGACGTCTAAGAACAAGGTACACATAATGTCTGGGGAGAGAGAATCTCTCTGCTTCAAGATGGCACCTTATTTCTGAGTGAGAGCATGATGAAGGAGACAGGAGAGTTGAGAAGGCAGAGACTGATGTTTTTCTGAAGCTGTGAACTATTCACGAAGCTATAGCCTCTCATGACTTAGCTTCCTCAAGGTTACCTCCTAATGTCACTGTGGTTGGGATTAAGGTTTGCCATGAACTTTGGAGAGATACAAACATTAAAATCAAACAGTGGGAACTGTAGAGATATCTCGAGGGCAGAAATGCTTACCATTGCTGGGCAGTGCTGGCGCATGCCTTTAATCCCAGCACTCGGGAAGCAGAAGCAGGTGGATTTCTGAGTTCGAGACCAGCCCAGTCTACAGAGTGAGTTCCAGGACAGCCAGAGCTATACAGAGAAACCCTGTCTTGAAAAACAAAAACACAAAACAAAACAAACAAAAAAAAAAATGCTTACCATTAATACAGAATTCCTGGGTTCAGTTCCCAGCATTTGTGTCAAGTGGCATACAACCACTTGTAACTCCAGGAGATTTCATGCTCTATGGCTTCTGGCCTCCTACACACATATTGCAACTAAACTTATACACTACATACACATTGCCATAAACTTATACATTAGACAAATAAATAAATAGATATGGTTTGGGGTGGATTTTTTTGTTTGTTTGGTTTTTTTTTTGTTTTTTGTTTGTTTTGTTTTGTATTTTTGAGACAGGGTTTCTCTGTGTAGCCCTGGCTGTCCTGGAACTCACTCTGTAGGACCGGGCTGGCCTTGAACTCAGAAATCTGCCTGCCTCTGTCTCCCAAGCGCAGATACATCTTTTAAAATCATAATTCTCTCTTTCTCTTTCTCCTTCTCTCTCTCTCTTTCTCTTTCGCCTTCTCCCCCCTCCTCTCCTCTCCTCTCCTCTCCTCCTCACCCCCCCTCTTTCTCTCTCCCCCCGTCTTTGTGTGTGTGTGTGTGTGTGTGTGTGTGTGTGTTTTCCATACTCCTGTGTACTGAATCAGTGATATTCATTATGGTAGCAGGGAGCATACTTAGGCTTTATTCTGGCTTTTGAATACCATTCTCCACTGACCTGAAACTTCTTAGAGAAATTCAGGATTGAAGTTGGGAAAGTGAAATGGGCCCACAGTAGCTTGCTGTGTCAGAAACTAAGGAAATGGAAGAGAATAATGGGAGCATGATAGGTCCCAGAAACCAGCTCTTTACATACCCTTCTAAAATATCAAGGTTATCACCAATAAGGACTATAGCAAGAAGAGCTGTTAGAGAGTATGGGAGAGCAATGAAACATGACACCTAACTACAGTGGATGCTTCTGGACTGGATTCTAGAGAAGGAAAAAGGTTCTGATTTTCTTTTACTATAAAAGACTGTTAGAACAGTGAGCATACTTCAATACAGTCTAGAGATTAGGCAATAGTGTTTGTACTGGCTAGTTTTGTGTTGGAGTTATCACAGAGAAAGGAACTTCAGTTGAGGAAATGCCTCCATGAGATCCAGCTGTAAGGCATCTTCTCAATTAGTGATCAAGGGGGAAAGGCCCCTTGTGGGTGGGACCATCTCTGGGCTGGTAGTCTTGGTTCTATAAGAGAGCAGGCTGAGCAAGCCAGGTGAGGCAAGCCAGTAAAGAACATCCCTCCATGACCTCTGCATCAGCTCCTGCTTCCTGACCTGCTTGAGTTCCAGTCCTGACTTCCTTTAGTGATGAACAGCAGTATGGAAGTGTAAGCCAAGTAAACCCTTTCCTCCCCAAGTGCTTCTTGGTCATGATGTTTGTGCAGGAATAGAAGCCCTGACTAAGACAGTGTTATATTTCTGTAAGCCTCTTGATTGTCATCATTTTACTCTTTTATAAAAGGAAATATATATCCATATTTATCTGTTTATAAATGTATTTTATCTAAATTTATATATATATATATATATTTATCTAAATTTGTATCTATCTCTCCGTCTATCTATCCATATATCTGTATTTAGGAGTAAAGGGACTTAGTGATTGCAGTATGCTCTAAAACAGCATGGGAGAAGAATTCATTACCTGATGTAACTAGAAGTAAGTGGGCATGCATAGAGAGTAGGGTTTGGGAAACAGTGGTGAAGCACGTGGGGGAAAGGGAGAGAGAATCTGTGTGAATGGTGTGTGAGCATTCGCACCAGCCTGACAGCTAAAGTAAAAAGCTAGTGGCTATGTAAATAAGTCAGTGGAGCTGGGCAATAGGAACACTCATTCTTGGAGAACTCTTAGTGGAGGAGACCCTAGAGCCAGGTCCAGGGAAGGAAAATCCAAAGTAATCATTCTCTAGTATAAATAAAAGGCCATCGAATGAGCACGCTCCTCCCCAAAGGCAGAGGGAGGGAGGGAGGGAGGGAGGGAGGGAGGGAGGGAGGGAGGGAGGGAGGGAGCTACAGGCATAATCCAAGCACTCAGGGGGCTCAGGTGTGGGGTTTGCAATCTGGAGGCCATCTTGGGCTAAAAGCCTTGTCTCAATCACAAGGAGGGAAATAATAATCACGATGTCAGAAGCGCCATGGTGAACTTATAATTTGGAACAGTAGCTTAAAGATACTGCAATTTAGATTCATCTCAGTGTCCCTCCTCCAAATGAACTCACTAAAAGGGTACATAGGGACAGGAGAGATGGCTCAGCATTCAAGAGCACTGCCTATGTTTCCAGAGGACCTAGGTTTGGGTCCTAGGACCCACGTGGCAGCTTCTAGCCATCTGTAACTCCAGTTCCAGGGATCTGGTGCCTCCTTCTGGCCTCTATGGCACCAGACTTGCATACAACACAGTACATACACAGTGCAACACAGTGCAGGCAACACAGTTACACACAAGACAAAACATTTTAAAAAATAAAAACATTCATAGCAAGTGATAGTATGATAGCAAGTGACATAAAATTCTTCTTAGAATGCCATACAGGTACGCATACTTTAGAGTTAAAGTCATGAATGTAGACTATACACCGGTTTAAAAATGATGGTCAGGGACTTCATTCCTCTTAGTAATGTTTTGTTTTGTTTTTCCCTTCAGGAAATATAGAGCCTCCTATAGCAGGCAAGACTTCCAGTGGAGGGATTGGGACACCAACCCAGCCATAAAAGCTTAGACCCACAATTTGTCCTGCCTACAAGATGTACAGGCAAAGGGTGGAGCAGAATTCGAGGGAAGGGCCAACCAGTGACTGGGCCAGCTTGAGACCCATGCCCTGAAAGGGAGCCCAAGCCTGGCAGTGCTAAAGATATTCTCTTATACGTGCAACAGGAGCCTAGCTTAACTGTCATCAGAGTTACACCCACCAACCAATGGAAACAGATGCAGAGACTCACAGCCAAACATTAAGCGAAGCTTGGGCAAGCCTGTGGAGGATCAAGGAGAAAGGATTGTAGGCGCCAGAGGAGTCAAAGATACACAAGGAAATCTACAGAATCAACTAACCTGGGCCCATGGGGGCTCACAGAGAACATACATGGAACTGATGTAGGCCCTCTGCACATATGTAACAACAGTTGTGCAGCTAGGTCTTCATGTGGGACCCTTAAAGTGGGAACAGAGGCTGCCTCTGACTGCATCACTAATGGATCTCTTTCCCCTAACTGGGCTGCCTTGTCTAGCATGAATAGAAGAGGCCCCTAGTCTTGTGCAGCTGCATATGCCAAGGTTGGCTGATCTCCATGGGAGGATTCCTTTTTCTGAGAAGGGGAGGAGAGGTAGATGGGGCGGGAAGAGAGGCAAGAGGGAAGTTCTGGAAGGAGAGGAGGGAAAGGAAGCTGCAATCAATCAGGATGCAAAGTAAAATAACTTAATAACAAAAAGGAAAGAAATATACAACAACACCTGGCTGTGGCAGGGCACACCTTTAATCTCAGCACTTGGGAGGCAGAGGCCAGCCTGGTCTACAGAATGAGTTCCTGGATAGTCAGGGCTACACAGAAAAACCTTGTCTTGAAAACTTAAAAAGGAAAGAAAGGAAGGAAGGAAGGAAGAATGGAAGAAAAGGAAAAAAAAGGAAGACAGAGTTAACAATTAACCTAGCTTTATTTGACTGGAAAAAACCAGTAAAGTAAAACAAACAAGAACACAGAAAGGTCTGAGTTAAGTCTGCCAGACTCAATGTTTTAGTCTAGTAGTATGAGTAAATACCACCTTTGTATATGCTTTGTGGTTCTTTTTTATTCATTATTATTCTTTTATATATTACATCCCAACTACAGTTCTTCCCTCTCTCCTCCTCCTCCTCCAAGTCTCACACACACACACACCCACATAGCATTTTGTGGTTCTTAAAAACGCTTGCTGATGGAATCGTGATATGGCTGTCTCCTGAGAGGCTCTGTCAGAGCCTGACAAATACAGAGGCAGAAGCTCGAAGCCAACCATTGGACTGAGCATAGGGTCCCCAATGGAGGAGTTAGAGAAGGGACTGAAGGAGCTGAAGGAGTTTGCAGCTCCGTGAAGGGAGCAACAGTGTCAACAGGCCAGACCCCCTACCCCCCGGAACTCCCAGGGACTGGACCACCAACCAAAGAATACACATGGAGGGACCCATATATATGTGGCAGAGGATGGCTTTGTTAGACATCATTGGCAGAAGATGCCCTTGGGCCTGAGGGTGTTCAATGCCCCAGTGTAGGGGGATGCAAGGGCTGGAAGATAGGAGTGGGTAGGTGGGGGAGCACCCTCATAGAGGCAGGGGGAGTGGGGAGGGGGGTTTCCAAAGGGGAGACCTGGAAAGGGGAAAACATTAGAAATGTAAAGAAAATGTTCAATTAAAAACTATTAAGACAAGAGAGAGAAAAAGGAAGCTTACCCTTTCTGAACAAGCGGTACAGCATTCAGGTTACTGTGTAACCCTCGGGATGGGAGAGATGACACGGGGATCTCTTTCAGACAGGATACACATAGGATCTTTCTCAACACTGAGTTAGCTATGGTTTACTGAGTTCATAGTTCAGGTATAGTGAAAATCACATAATGGTGTGCTATATGTAGACTTTTTATAATTAAAAAGTTTCCGTAGGATTCGTGGTTTAGTATTTCAAAGGTTGAATGATTTTGAGGATTTGAGGGAAGCAGTTAAATCCTCATCTTTGAAATGTAGCAAATAGGTCAGGGTGTAGCTGTGCATGGCAGCAATCCCAGCAGGATGGAGGGAGGGAGGGAGGGATGGTGGGTGGGCCAAGAGTTCAAGGCCAGTTTGGCCTACATAGTGAGGTTGAGGCCAGCCTGGGCTACATGAGAACCTGTCTCAAAAAACAAACCAAACCAAAACAAAACAAGCTTAAACAAATCCAGGGTTTTTTGCATATTGCCTAAAGTGCACACAACCCTGAAGTTAGTCCTTAGCACTGTGAAACCAAAGCAAAATGTGTGGAAATATAGCAGTCCTTACGTGCAGCACTTTGTGGAGTAGGGAAATGGACTAATTTGTCCTTGTAATTGTATCTCTTACAATTATTATTTTAATTTTTTGTGTATGGGAATTTGCTTGCACGTATGTCTGTGTACTGCATTCATGCCTGGATCTGTGGAGGCCAGAAGAAAGGGTCAGTTCTCCTGGAACTGCTGTTCCAGACAGTTGTGAGTCAGTATGTGGGTTCTGGGAAGCGAACCCAGTGCGCTTAGCCACCGAATCATCTTTGCTGCCCGGTTGTATCTTGTATGGAAATCACTGCTGATCTTAGATAAGTGAGTTCTATTGACAAAGCTCTATGGCAGCCAGATCTGCAGCTTCTGATGATTTTGAGGAAGTAATTTGCATCCTTTTGACTGGAGAGGCAGGCAAAAGGGAACTCCTAGTTCCGTTGAGGGGTAGCTTCCTGACTTGTCTAAGCTGGGTAGGTTGTAGACTAGTGGAAGAGAGATATGGGGCAGTCTGTCAAGTCTGTCAGTGAGAGCTTGTTAGCCAGCCTAGTGTCTTACTTACAGTTAACCCTTTTTAGAGTGTGCCTTGGTGTTAAAGTTCTTGCCTGGCATGCTTAGGGCCAGGGATCAAGTCTTTGCCTCAGATCAACCAATGGTTGTTTCTAATTTTAAGTTGTTTTTCATTTTAAGAGCTTGCTTTTTCTTCTCAGTTTTTTGTGGTTGTTTGTTTTGTTTTGTTTTGTTTTCTCTTCCATGGGCTAAATCTTGAAAGTCCACAGGCATCATCTGGGTTTGTACTGGGTAGGTAATTTTATAATTTTAGTTAGATTTATTTTTCAGAACCTGCAGTTGCCCAGTAGGGGGCAACAACCCCGTCTTTAGAGGCTACTGCAGTCTGGTAGTGCCACAAAGAGTTTGTTACTGCCCTTGTGTTCTGCCTCCCACTAAAGTCCATTTCCAGCCCCCTTGCTATTTACCTAGGCAGGATCTATTGGTAACCCAGCTCATCTTCCCACTGAACAGTAGTATTTCTCTTACTTCCTGGTTGAAGCAAACACTGGACGGCTTGAATTAATGTTTACACAAAAATGTCTTTTTCTAACTCTCAACCAAAAAGAAAAGGACATTTTAACTTTGTTTGTATTAGAACTTACTTGTAAATAGTAGTGTCTAGGTATAATTTATTCATCAGGTGTTTTTCATTTTCAGTGAACCTTTTGCATAAATGACCATTTAAGTATGGGGTATTATTTCTGAGAACTTCCCACCGGCATCTCTTCTCTCAAAAAATAGCTCACGCTAGTCACTGTGTGAGTGTGTGTATGCGCACATACATGCCGTGTTCTCGGAGGCCGGAGGAAGATACGGGGCATCGCCCTCTGTTGCTCTTTATCTCACTGCCTTGACTCTCAGTAAACTTGGGGCTTGTCGATTCAGTTAGGGAGGCTGGCCAGTGGGCTCTTGTAATCTGCTTGTCTCTGCCCCCCAATGCTGAGGTTACAGGCATGGGTAGCCATGTCTGCTTTTGTACTGCGGGGTTAAACCTGGGTCCTCATGCTTGCTGTGCTAAGCACACACATCCACTGCCTTATCCCCACCCCTTCTTCCCACCCTTGCCCAGACCTTAGTAGACAGAGCATCGTGTAGCAGCTATTGGCCTTGAACTTTCTGTCTAGTCAAGGCTGTCCTGAGCTCCTGGTCCCTGCCTGTCCTTGACATGTGCTGGGTTACAGGGATATGCCTCTCACTTGGCTCAGATGCTGGCATTAGGTAAGGATTCAGAAAAGACCACTGAGTTGCTCCTCCCGAACCACACACTTGGTGACATCTGTGTTTTCAGAGACGTGTGGGTTCGGAAAGTACCATTTAAGAAGTTGATGATTTTATTCCTCTTTCTGGTAAATACTACTTTCTTGGTGATTTTATTTAATTGAGAGCAGGAATAAGAACAATAATTTGCATTATATATAATTCTGGTTTTGATACCCTAACTGAAACATTGAAATGTTGATCATGATTTCTGTGACTCTTCTAATGGTGTTGACTTGCTCACGACCTGTTCTCTGTCTCTCTAGGCACCAGAGTTTCCTGAGTTCAACACTCAAGTCCAAGAAGCTATCAATTCGCTGGGGGGTAGTGTCTTCCCTAAGCTTAACTGGAGTGCCCCAAGGGTAGGAAGATGTAAAGAAATCTCACTATTTGAGTAGTTGTTTGTTTTGTTCTGTATTCATTTTATATTCCCTCCGAGCATCTAATGTACCTTCCATTACATTCTTAATTTCAGGGAAAGCACTGTTGAGATTATTATATTTTTCCTCTGTTGTTTTATTCTTCTGATTTTGCTGTTTGTACTTTCTACGAAATACTGTGCATTCTGCCAAAAGACAATTTGACCTCTTGTGTTGCCAATTGTACTAGGATTCTGGGTATGTTCGTAGTCTGCATTATTTAAAACTTCACCCTCTCAGTTGAGCAAGGTTTTCTCTATTGAAAAGTACAATAAATATGGTGGCCCAGAGAGATAGCTCAGTGGGTAAAAGTGCCTGCCATCTAGCCAGATGACCTGAGTTCATTCCAGGGACCCACGAGGCAGGAGAGAACTGAGTGTTGAAAGTTGTCCTCTAACCTTGCATACACAGACACACACAGACACAGACACGCTTGTACACAGTGGCAGGGATCCAGTTTTGTTTCTCCGCATATTCGGTGTTTGCCATGACCGTCCTTTTGCAAACACCCTGTCCTTACCTGAGGCATACTACTACAATTAATAACATCTTCCCATTCCATGTTTTGCCATCCTTAGAGTTAAGAGTTGCATTATTTTTTATTCAGCTGTGTGGTTTGCTGTGTACATACTGATGTTTTTGTGGGATTAAATATGATTTGGGTATACTTTCTTTAACTAGAAGTTTATTGTCTTTTTTTATTGGGAGAAATTATAAAGATATCATGTAGAGGTTTTTTAAATTCATTTTTAGTTTCTCAGGCAACTTTTCATCTACATGAATAATGTTTGAAATTTTCTTTGTTTCCACTTAAGATAGGAAGATTATTTCTGGTTGTAAATTCCTTATGCACCTGTTCATTTGTTTATGGAATGACTTGTATACACCAGTGCTTTCTTCCATGCAGTGTGGGTAATGGGACAGTTTTGGTAGTTATTGGTGTTTTCCATTGTGTATTTTAGCCTGTGTCTGAGCTGTCTATAGAAGTGTGACTTTATCACACTGCGTTGGGCCCGGTTACTTTACGTCCACATGTCCGGTGCAGCCCTGCTTTGGGTTGTGGTGGTGAAACTGTTTGACTTATTCCTTCCTGATCAGATGAACAGGGTCTTGACTGCCCTGAGCATCCAAGTTCAGGTGCTCGTCGGTTGGTCTCCCCAATCAGGGAGGCTGGAAATGACTGCTTTCACTGTGGAGAGCAGCTGATTCTTCACCACGTGAATCTTCGCCCTGACCTGTGTGACTTCATTAACCTTCCTTCCATCTTATCGTGAAAAACGCCCTGGTCTAAATGTGTGGGTCCTCCTATCTCAGTGTGCATAACTACACTTTTTTGAAAAAAAAAATTATACTCATTTGTTTTGTGGGTGGGTATACTTGTGTGTGCATTTTTGGAAGAGGACAATTTGTGGGACGTGGTTCTCTTCTCCCGTGTGTGGCGCAGTATTGCAGTCAGTGGTCAAAGCTGGTGGGAAGTGCCTTTGCCTGCTGAGCCATCTTGGTCCTCAGCGTACATGGCTGGGTGTCTAGCATGGGCTGATCATGCTGTTTGTTGAGAAGTGTAATTTGACCCTGGAGGCGCTGTGCACTGGTGCTCTCTCATCTGTGTGCCTGGGCTGCACTCGCTGGGTGTGTCGTAACTCATACATGTTTATTGTTTAGGATGCGTACTGGATAGCGATGAACAGTTCCCTGAAGTGTAAAACTCTCAGTGATATCTTCCTGCTTTTCAAGAGTTCTGATTTCATCACCCATGACTTCACACAGCCGTAAGTGTCTTGTGAGTAGCTGCTTCCCAGTGGTGACATTCCACTCTCTCCAGGGCCGAACTGTAACAGTTCTGCATCAGGAGCTGTTTCATGGCCCTCAGATGAGTATTAGAGCAAACTTTTCTTTGTCTTTTAAATAAATTCTACACAGTGGATATGCCTGTCAAGGTTTTATATATAGTAAACATTTCAGTAATTTTCCCTGTTACAAAATTCAAGTATGTGCATAATGGTCAAATGAAATTAATAACTACTGATGAGAACAGGAAAGCATGCTGAAAAGCTCCATAAGCAGTTGTATGTAGTTTAGGTTTCTTTTCATGTGTAGATATAATGTAAATATTGCTGCTTCTGTCTGTGTAAGGACTAGTTACGTTTTTTCACATATTTTTATTTTGTATGTGTGTTTGTACAAGTGTCACGGAGAACGTGGGGGTTAGAGAACAGCTTATAGGAGTTGATTCTCTCTTAACACTGTCTGGATTCAGGGGTCAAACTCAGGTTCTCAGGCTTGGCGCCAAGTGCCTCTACCTCCTGAACCCTCTTGCCAGCCCACCCGCCTCATTTTCCTTAATTTGGGACTTTTCTTGTTTTTTTATGTATCTGACCTTTTGCTTGCATGTATATGTCTGTGTGCCACATGCATGCCTGGTGACTTCGGAGTCTAGAAGAAGGCATCAGATCCCCTGGAGCTGGAGTTGTAGATATTGCCTGCTGCTAGGGGTGCTGGAAATTGACCCTGGGTCCTCTGGAAGATCAGCCAGTGCTCATAACCACTGTGCCAACTCTACAGTTAAACTTAATGAGTGGGATCCAGTTGTTCATATTGCCCTGTAGGCTATGTTTGCTACTAGATACTGGTAACATGTGTTGAACAATCCTCTTTCTTCTATAAAGCTCTGCAATAAAGATCCTTAAAGTAAATTTGAGGATACATTTTAAAAATATATAGAATTACTGTCTCCTCTTGATGGCCCCTGTTTGACTACAGAACTCAGCCTGCTGCTGATCATGGCTGGCAGAGCACACAGCACTGAGCAGGGCTTCCCTCGCTTCCTGTGCCCCAAGAGCAGAGAAGCTCTTCTAGACATCCCTCCCATTCATCTTCTAAACAGCAGTCTCCCAGTTAAACTAGCCTGCAGGCCCAGCTTTAAGCTACAGAAATACAGTGTTTGCACGAGTATACGCACTCCTACTTATTAACCATAATAAATGTTGGGTTGGTTCTGCCAGTTCACTCAGCCTCAGCTCCTACTTTGAAGGAAATTCTAGCATGGGTAGGTAGTTCAGTCACCCAGTGTGTGATTAGCATGCATGAGGCCGTACATTCAGTCCCTAGCATCATCATAACCAAAAATAACCAACCAAACAAAACCCCAAACGTATAGAAGCAAAAGCATTAAGCAGGCTTTTTTTTTTTTTCTTCCCCTTTTGCTGGGATTAAAGGGTGGGCCACCACTGCCTGGCTTTTTTTATTTAATGGATGTGAGTGCACTGTTGCTCATTCAGACACATCAGAAGAGGGCACTGCATCCCATTACTGATGGTTGTGAGCCACCATGTGGTTGCTGGGAATTGAACTCAGGACCTCTAGAAGTGCAGACAGTGCTCTTAACCACTGAGCCATCTTTTCGGCTTCAAGCAGGCATTTCTATAGCCATGTATTTCTGGCTTTATAGAAATTAACAAAATTAAAAACAAAACAAAACACTGTCCTTTATGGTTCACAGGCACTGGTGTCACTGAGGTTGATGGCCCTCATTTGTCATTTTAACAATGTAGCAATAGTTTTACATTTGTATTCTGGTAGATCCCTCTGGTTAGATGAAAGCTATTTCCTCTCATGCCCCCACCCCCTCAATAAGGGCCTTTTTTTTTTTAATTAAGTCTAATGCTATGAATAAAGAGATCATGAACTGTACAACATTCGCACTGCTTTGTATCCATTAACTAACTGATAGGGCCTCTTACTGACTTTTATTCTTCATTCCAGAAAGACTATGAGGACATCTTTGTCTTTCCATAGGTTCTAGGTTCTCATTGCTTTTAATTTTGAAGCTGATGGTTTTAAAAATCAGCTTTGCTATTTAGCAGTTGATGGTAAAACTTACCAGGCATGTTTTACATTTTTTTTTTTTTTTGACTTTTGAGGAGGAAGTCTGGCAGCACGTGAGCGTGAGGCCTTAGATTTTGAGTGTTCGCCCACAAATGGCCTTGCTCCTGCTGTCAGCTAAGGTGCTGGAGGGAACAAACCCTGTACACACAGCCACCAGCCCCTCAGCTCGCCTCACTGATGTGTGATCTCTCCAGGGGCAAGCAGGAAGACTGGTACTTTTTTTTTTTTTTAAAGATTTATTTATTTATCATATGTAAGTACACTATAGCTATCTTCAGACACCCCAGAAGAGTGCGTCAGATCTCATTACAGATGGTTGTGAGCCATCATGTGGTTGCTGGGAATTGAACTCAGGACCTCTGGAAGAGCAGTCAGTGCTCTTAACCACTGAGCCATCCTCCAGCCCAGGAAGCCTGGTACTTAACAGGGAGACTGACCAGCACTGAGAGTCCATGCCTGGAGGGACGGCTTGGCTGCAGGGCACTCCAAGATGGAGAGTGGGATTCATGAGGTCCGACAAGGTCAGGCAGAGTTCACTCTACTGAGGCCTAAATGTGTTCAGTCACTGGTTCAAAGCCCGCTGCTGGATACTGCCAGTCCCAGATCCTTTTCAGAATGCTTCCCATTAAACTGTATAATAGAATAAGACACCAGTGATTATCCTAAGACATAATTGTTGACCTGTGCAAGTTTTTACAGTATCATAAAAATGAATTTGTGTTGTTTACACTATTTTGAGGCTTACCTTGATTAAAGAAATCAACATTGTAATATAGTCAGGATTCTTTTCATGTTTTAGTTGTGTTGTTTGAATTGTGTGTGTATGTCTGTATGGAGGAACCACACAGGTGGTGTGTAAGAACTGTGTGTGCCCTAACTCCCGAACTCTCTTTCTCCAGTCCCTATAGTAAGGATTTTAAGTTAACAAAAGCTAACTGAAAATAGCTTACACACATAGGGATTATTGCCCCAACCATATTATTTCTAACATGTTTTCTGCCTATTCCAGCCTCGTGCTTTGATCAGTCGTGCATATCCCTGGAAGTTGGAATGTGTTGGTTAGTTTTGTCGCTGACAGAATACCTAAGCTGAACAACTGACATGGTGCCGAGGTTTATTGTGACTCATGGCTTTAGAGGTTTTGCCTGTCCTGGATGGCTCTGTTTCTTCAGTCCATGGCAGCATAATACGTTGTGGCAGGGATGTGTGCTAGGAGAGGCCTGTTCACCTCTGGCAGCCCGTAAACAGGCTGAGACAGGAGGTGGTCAGGGACACCCCCAACTCACCTAACTTCCTTCAGTAGGCCCCATGTACTAGAGACTCCACTCTCTCCAGACACCATGAGGTGCTTTCACGTAGCCCTTGGCCTGTGAGGAACTTGACGTTTCAGGCTCTACCAGGGGTGGTGGGAAGCAAGGGCACCTCAGAGTCTGTCAGCGAGGCTGCAGCGAGGAGAGCTGGGGGTCTACCCAGTGCGCGCACAGGCAGTTTCCTGTAAGTGATGTGTTTGGCTTTGTCTTCCTGCTCTCCTAGGATGACTGTAGGCTTTAAAGAGTGGAGGTTGAATTACAGTGCTTACCATGAATCTGCATACTGTTTGCTGCCTGCGCTGTTTGCCTGCATCTCAGCATTCTCTCTGATCAGACTTACTGGCTTACTACACTTCATTGGTTATTTTATTGATTGTCAGTTCAGTATGAAAAAAACTCCTGATGTTCAGTTAGCAATTAGAAGAAAAAGCTGAGTGAGTGAAAAAGTAAACCCAGGCGTCAAGGGCTCAGATTAGAGAGAAGGAGATTTGACCAGGGTGTTCGGATTTTTGTTTTCTTTTTCTTTTTGTCTTCGCAATTTACACTTAGCTACATTCAGCATAATACTTTTCTTAATATTATCACAAAACTGATCATTACAGTAAGGCAGCTGCCATCTGCAGGCCCACAGACCTCCAGTGGATGCTTAAAGTCATAGGTAGTACTGAGCAGCGCATACACTGGTTCTCTTTCCCTGTGCATGCGTGCCTATGATGCGTTCCACCTTTTCACTTCCAGAATGCACCACGGTTATGACTTCTCATGACGCATTTGACTTGCTAGCTCTTGGGGGTCACTATTATTGTGCAATAGGGTTTCTTGAACACAAGTATCACAATACCAAGGTAGTCCAACTGATAGCTAACACATGGGTAGTGTGTAACAAATGGATACACTAGACAGTGGAGTGTTTCTCATCTTGGGTAGGATGAAGCAAGACAGTGGAATACAGGAGTTAATAGTTTAAAATTTGAAAGTTGTTTTTGAAATTTTTAAAAATAAATTTTCATAATCACAGGAAACTAAACTGCTGATAAGACTTAAATAATCCAAATGAAATTCAGCAAAAGTGTCAGTGTAAATTTCTTGTGCGTAAGTGGGCCTGACATAACCGTGGCCATATTATTTTTCATCTTTACTTATCTAGATGACAGTGTGTGTGATTTAGATTAGTCTTAGATACTTTGTGTGACAGTGAAACACTGTTACTGAGGAAAGGGTTTGTTTGGGTTTATGGTTGCAGAGGGTTAGTGTCCCTGAGGCAGAGTGAAGGCATGCTGGCAGGAGAGACTGAGAGCTCCCAACATAAGCCATGAGCAGGAAGCAGGGAGAACTAACGAGGACTGGTGCAGAGCTTTGAAACCTCAAAGCACATCCCCAGCAAGGACAGGCCTCCTAAGCTGTCCAAACAGTGCCACCAGCTGGGGACCAAGTTTTCCGATGCCTGGGACCATAGAGGACATTTCTTTCAAACCACTCAGGTGGTCTGATTTTTAAATAGAGTGTTCTTGCCTCTTTGGAGAAAAGATTTATGGTAATTCTAATCGCTCTTATTTCACGTTTATCTTTTCTACTGATAGTTGAAAAATCTAAAGAAATGGCATGTGCTTGTCAGAAAGGCTATCCCACCAAATAGTGCATTTTCCTTTTGCTCAAAGTCTATCCTTTGTTTTCCGCCCACACTTTTAAGTTTTCTTCCATAAAATAAGACCTGTTTAGCGTGACACACAATGTTGTAATCGTCCAGCTTTTTTTTTTCTGAAGAGAGAGTTGTTACTATGATCAAGTTGGCCCATCTTCTGCATATCTGAGCTCCTGACAGGTTCTGAATGGCCTTTCTCTTCAGCCTCTACTGTCTCCTTCATGGACACACTCATCCATCTGGTTAATTATCTCCAGAAGGAAATGCCTACAGTGATAACCTCCATTACTACATATGCTCTGAAGTTACTCATTTAAAAATTACATAAATGTTAAACCAGTTAAAAATAATGAGATAGGGTGGTAGAATGCAAATGTGAATTAAAATGTCTTTTTTTAAAGTAGTAATATGATGACCAACCAGGGGAGGAATTGGTATATGTAGGAATAGAGAAGCTTTTTTTTTTAAATTTATTTTGTGTATATGAATACACTATAGCTGTCTTCAGACGTACCCAAAGAGGGTATCAGATCCCATTACAGATGGTTGTGAGCCACCATGTGGTTGCTGGGAATTGAACTCAGGACCTCTGGAAGAGCAGTCAGTGCTCTTAACCACTGAGCCATAACTTTAGTAAAGCTCAAAGCACACATTACACCTCACACAATAATAGTGGGAGACTTCAACACATCACTTTCACCAATGGACAGATCATGGAAACAGAAACTAAACAGGGACACAGTGAAACTAACAGAAGTTATGAAACAAATGGATCTAACAGATATCTACAGAACATTTTATCCTAAAACAAAAGATATACCTTCTTCTCAGCACCTCATGGTACCTTCTCCAAAACTGACCATATAATTGGTCACCAAACAAGCCTCAACATATACAAAAAAAAATATTGAAATTGTCCCATGCATCCTATCAGATCATCATGGACTAAGGCTGATCTTCAATAACAAAATAAATAATAGAAAGCCAACATTCACGTGGAAACTGAACAACATTCTTCTCAATGATACATACCTTGGTCAAGGAAGGAATAAAGAAAGAAATTAAGGACTTTTTGGAGTTTAATGAAAATGAAGCCACAACATACCCAAACTTATGGGACACTATGAAAGCATTTCTAAGAGGGAAACTCATAGCTCTGAGTGCCTCCAAAAAGAAATGGGAGAGAGCACACACTAGCAGCTTGACAGCACACCTAAAAGCTCTAGAACAAAAGGAAGCAAATTCACCCAAGAGGAGTAGATGGCAGGAAATAATCAAACTCAGGGGCAAAATCAACCAAGTGGAAACAAGAAGAACTATTCAAAGAATCAACCAAACGAGGAGCTGGTTCTTTGAGAAAATCAACAAGATAGATAAACCCTTAGCCAGACTCACTAGCGGGCACAGGGAAAGCATCCTAATTAACAAAATCAGAAATGAAAAGGGGGGCATAACAACAGATCCTGAAGAAATCCAAAACACCATCAGATCCTTCTACAAAAGGCTATACACAACAAAACTGGAAAACTTGGACGAGATGGACAAGTCTGTCTGTCTGTCTGTCTGTCCGTCCGTCCGTCCGTCCTTCCTTCCTTCCTTCCTTCCTTCCTTCCTTCCTTCCTTCCTTTCTTTCTTTCTTTCTTTCTTTCTTTCTTTCTTTCTTTCTTTCTAAATTGAGGCTATGGAGATGGCTCAGTCGGTAAAGGGCAAGCTTGGGGACCTGAGTGTGGGTCCCCACAATCCACATAAAGCTGAATATGGCGGTCCTTCCGAATTCCTGGCACTAGGGGTGGAGGAAGGGACATGTGGGAAGCCCAGAGCTTGATGGCTAGCTAGGACAGTCATGTAGTGCTTGGGCCACAGTTGGTGCAAATGTTGGGGAGACATGAGATGTGGCCTTGTTGAAGGAGGTGTGTCCTGAGGGGTGGTCTTGAAGGTTTCAGAAGCTAACATTTTATGTGTGTGAGCGGCTGAGAGAGGCTTATTACAGGGCCCAAGGTCTTGATGGTGATTTTATTCTTGACCTTAGGTTCATTGATTGTTTTCTTCCTTCCTCTCTCCCCCTTCCTCTTGCTTCTTCTTTTCTTCTCTCTTTATTTCCTTCTCCTTTTCATTTTATTTACTTACACACTGTTCCAGGCTGACCTGGAACTTACTGTGTAGCCTAGGCTAGCCTAGAGCTCATAATAGTGCCCCTGCCTCACGGTCCTGGTACACACATGCACCATCACGCCAGGCACTTCCTGGTTTCCTATCTTAGCCTGGATTATGTCTGAGACATAGGTTATCTACCCTAGACTATTCTGCTTGTCTCCGTCATGCCTGGTGTCACAACATAGGAACTCCATTAATATTCTTAGTGCTTCTCATGCTGGCCCTCGTGGGAAAGAGCAGTTATTTTTAAAGAATTGAACAATTGTAGTGATTTTTATTAACCTGACATTTCATGGCTTCAATTTTGATCAACCTGAAACGACCTGTAAGATTTATTTTTGCTTAAGCAATGTTAAATGTACTCATAGTTAGTTTTGAAGTATAGCTACTTCGGGTAACCTTAGTTGAACTTGAAGCAAGGGATTTTTGCTTTTAAGGGCAATGAGGTCCTCAGGTTGCACCTCTGAGTGGTAGGGCGCGGTAACAGACACTTCCTGACTTTCTTATGGAAAGAAAATTTGGTTAATGATAGCTTTTGTTTTCCTTTTCAACACGAGTCCTGCTTGAGGCTAAAGTCTTGTCAGTGTGTGTATTAAGTATTTCTCTCTCTGTCTCTGTCTCTGTCTCTCTCTGTCTCTCTCTGTCTCTCTCTCTCTCTCTCTCTCTCTCTCTCTCTCCTCTATCCCCTCTATCCCCACCCCCAGCCTCCCTGTGCCTCCCCACTAAACTTAACCCAGGAGTTTTAGTAAGAGTTCTAGCACCTCCATCCATGAGAGTCATAGTGTACCTTCTGACTGAATGCTCCTTTCACCCTTGTTACCTCAGTAGTACATGGCACACGTAAACATTTGCTACTGTAAAAACAGAAAGGCCATTGGCAGCTTAATAAAGCACACTGTGTACCTTTCTTTTGAAACGTGTTGTAGATTATATCATTTGGTTCCCAGTTATTAGTGGTTCTAGAAGTCTGTGTTCTCTGGATTTCAGCTAGTCAAGTTGACCACAATTGTTACTGTTTGCAATGTGAAAACATAAATGATTGCAGAGTGCCAACGTGCCACAGAGTCAGGGAGGCCAAAGGCTTTTACACTGGGTTTGTGTTTGAATGGCTCGATGCTTCCCTTCCTCAAACTGGATCCAAGGCTTCATGCCTGCTGAGCATAAACCTCAATACCTCACTACCCACTACCTTCAAGACAGCCTTTAAAAGATTTCTCTGTGCCCGAGAAATCCTGTCTTTCATTGGTCAGCACATCTGTTAGCTGAATCCTTCTCCTGTGACAAAGCAAGAGGAGGAGGATCTAGTTCTGCTCACAGTTCAGGGGCCTTAACTGCAGTGGTGGCCTCGTGGCTCTGTGCCCACAGTGAGGCAGAGCAGTATGGCGGAGAGCTACCCGCCTCCTGGTGCCGGGGAAGCAGAGACTTGGTCTGACTTCATACACTCACCCCACTGCTGAGTTCCCGGGCTTACAGCTGGAGACACGTATTGAACACATGAACGTGTGAGGGCCATCTTACTTCCAACCGTAATAGCCACAAGGGGGGAAGTGCTCTTGTTTTCTTCATGCTCGGTTTTCACAATTGTATATTACATATTACGAGTGATGCACATGTACAACTACCTTTTTTTCCCACCAATTTTGTCAAGCTCCCTACAATAATGCATGTCAGTGGTAAATTAAAAGTAAAAATGAGCCAGGCGGTGGTGGCGCACTCCTTTAATCCCAGCACTTGGGAGGCAGAGGCAGGCAGATTTCTGAGTTCGAGGCCAGCCTGGTCTACAGAGTGAGTTCCAGGACAGCCAGGGCTACACAGAAAAATCCTGTCTTGAAAATCCAAAAAATAAAATAAAATAAAACAAATAAAGATGAGTAGCAGTAGAGGGACGGATCACCTGGGCTTTCCCCCTTGTCCTGGTTTGCTTTGTTTCTCTGTTGCTGTGATAAAATACAGACCCAAAGCAACTTGGGGAGGCAAAGGATTTATTTCGTCTTCCTGCTTAGAGTCATTATCAAGGGAAGCTAAGGCGGGAACTAAAGCAGAGGCCACGGGGCGGGGGGGTGGGGGGGGGCTGCTTACTGACTTGCTCCCCATGCCTTGCTTAGCTACTTCCTTAAACAAGGACAGCTTCCTTGCCCGGGATAGCGCTGCTCGCAGTGGACTGGACCCTCCCGTATCAATCATCAATTAAAAGAGAAAATGCCCCCACAGACCTGTGCACAGGCCAGTCTGATGGAGGTAGGCTCCCACTAAGCTCCCCCTTCTCAGGTGACTCTAGTTTGGGTGAAAGAGACACAAAGTAACCAGCGCTCGGTGTCCACAGCTTTCACCCATCTTCATTGCTGATGCACACCCATGCCTGCTAATCTCATGGGGTTCTTGTCTTCATATTCCTGTCCTGCTGTGGCATGTTTCCCTTTGCCTCAAAGTGGATCCCCTTTCTACTTCCTCCTCTCCCTCCCACACATGACAGCCAGCAAGTTGCTTCCTTGTTTGTTCCATCGGAGTATTTTATTCTCCCTGGTGTTCTGAAATGATCTGTGTACCTGCTAGCTTCCTCTGTCATGCCTCATAAAGCACTTTGGGGTCCTAGGTGATTTGTGGTCCTGGTGCCTAGTCCAGGGCTTGGCACAGATGGGCGTTTTGTAATACTCTATTTTATTGTTCATGAAACAGTCCTTAGAGGGGATGCTTAACGGAGGGTTGTATGGTTCTGTCCAAGGTCTTTTGCAATGACAGACATTGTGGCTTTCTGTGGCCAAGCTACTGTCCACAGAGCAGTCCTCAGTGTACTCCTCAGGGTTATCACTAAGGTGGATGGTGCTGCCATCCTACCTTCACTAAAGATGGAGCATAGCCATGTTGCGTGGCTCTCAGTGGCAGAGCTGATGTCATAGAACAGTATGCAGCCTGCTGACTCCGCAGCAGGACGGACACCGAGAGTGGACAGACTTACCGTCACTCAGAGCTGGTCAGCCTGAGTTGTGTATCGTCCTAGCTTATTTGCCAAGCTTGGACTTTTTTGAATTTTAGATTCTTTGCCCATTGACAGGAAAATGGAGGTTACTGGAGCTGCTTGTGCTGTGTTGAGGATTAAATGCGCCTGCGTAGTACTCAACAGCAAGCAATGCTTCATGGGATCAAAGCTCATATTGTTTATGAAGATGTCTGCATAAATTAACAAAAAAATTGCATTTTTCTCTCCAAAGGTTTATTCATTGCACTGATGACTCTCCAGACCCTTGTATAGAGTACGAGGTAAGCGGCTTGTTCGCCTTAGACCATTGAGAATCCCGGACAAAGGTCCTGGAAGTGTGCTGCTTATTTGTAAATGAAAAATTGTAGTCTAATTTCTCTGGGAACGTAAAACGGCTAAATTTTACATTTAAGAAATTTGTCGTACATATAGAAGAATATATATTATTTTTAGTTGGGGCATGGTGGAGCATGTTGGTGCATGTCTTTAATCCCAGCAGAGGCAGGCAGATGGCTGAGTTCAAGGACAGGCTGGTCTACAAAGCAAATTTCAGGCCAGTCAAAGTCACACAGTGAGACTCTGTCTCAAACAAAAGAGAGGGCAGGGCGGGGAGTATCTTAGTCATTGTTCTATTGCTATGAAGAGACACCATGGCCACAGCAACTCCTATAAAAGAAAATATTTAATTAGGGCTTGCTTACCATTTCAAAGATTTAGTTTATTATCAGGATGTTTAGGAGCATGGTGCCATGCAGCAGATATGGTGCTAGAAAGAGGTCTCCATCCAGATGGACAGGCAGCAGGGAGAGAGGGAGCACTGGGCCTCGCTCACCCTCCTCAACACACTTCTTCCAATAAGACCACACCTCCTAATAGGGCCACTCCCTGGTGACCAAGCATTCAAATCCATGAGCCTATTGGGGCCATTCTTACTCAGGCCACCACAGAAAGAAAAAGAAAATGTACTATTTGTAGACTATATACTAGGATATATATACTGTACACAGAGAATATACACAGTCTTGTATAACATAAATGTCTTTGTACTTTTCACCCAGCCAAATCTAGTTCAGTGTCTGTACCTTCATGACCTGTGCCTGCCAGCCAGGGCCACAACCTACCTGCTCTCCATAGCCTTCAAAATAGCACCATGAGCTGGAAACCTGTGGCGGACATCCCAAACTCAAACTGCATTACTGAGAGCAACACCATCCTCACTTTAGTGGCAGCTCCTTCTCCCACTCACTCATCCTACAGAGAAGGTGGAGAAGGTGGAGAGCGATGACACGGACTGAGGAAGGATTGGAATTGATGCAAGCTCCAGGCTTTGCTCCATTTTCTGAAGATTTACACATAGATACCTCTCAATGGGCAGTAGTCTTAAATATAGCTAATTTCTTAACTAATTAATTGATTCTGGAGTTTTCTTATCCTTTAAATGCTGCATAGTAGACTATCACTTGTAATTACTCTTGATTCCTTTTGAATTTGTACTGTCAAATACAGTATTTCTGAACAGTAACTGGTCATCATTGCTTTTTAATTGTAAAACATTTTCATATTTGGTTTTATAGTATCTTAGAATTAGTACCATGATTAAAATTTCCTTCTGCATTATTTGCTTCTAGACATCTCTAGATATATGTGCTTTCAAGATCTGTCTAGGGACTGGGGTTGCAGCTTAGGAGTGAAGTGTTTGCATGCCATGCTTTAGGTCCTGGGTTTGTCTCTAGCATCATGGAGAAAATATTGTCCACTGATACTCACTGTACTAAATATTTTTATATTGAAAGATCTTCTATGAATATATTGTCTATATGGAACATTGAATTTATTATTTATTAGGCCACTAAATAGTTACTAGGTCTTAGAGGGTTTGGTCTTTACATACAAGTATGAATATGCCTCCCCCCCACCCGGCTTATTTCTAGAGCGTATTTTCCCATGTCAGTCTTTTATAACACTATTTATATGCACATTGCATATTTATATCTACTGTTTTGCTGAACAGCTTACTGTGACGCACCTGTTATGTGTTAGGATTTGGTGCTAGGTATACAGGACCTGCACAGAGTGTTATTTACTCGTTCACTGAGGTATGGTGCTGGTTGAAATGGTGTCTAATGGTGTCTGAAGCTGAGGTTTACTTCCCAGTCCTCTGCTGTTTGATGCGGCAGCAGCATGCTAAGACACTGGAGTTAAAGCTGGGGAAGTGAGGTTCTCAAGTAATTACAGTGAAAAACGTTGCAAGCAGAGTCCCATACAGCATATGCTCCTGTCTGTGTACTTAAAAACGTTTCCATCTGCTGTGCACTTGGTATTCCTGGACCACTTCTTGAAAGACAAACAGGAACCAGAAAGCTCGGGTTGCTTCCGAGGACTACAGAAGAACTGGGCAAGGAGAACGGCTTTACCATTTCGTACTTTAAAAACCAATTAGTGTGTGTTACTTACTGCTGTTAGTGTACCACACTTGCTTAGTTTGTTGCTAGTTTGAAAATGACTGTAGCCACGTTACACCCACACTCGTACCCCAGGATTGACTTTTAATACATAAGAACTGATAATATTTTAGTTTGAGACTCACAGGGTTTTTTTTTTTTAATATATTTAATTTGTTCACTTTATTTTATGTATGAGTGTTTACAAGCATGTATATGCACTGTATGTGTGCTTGGTGCCCACAGAGATCAGAAGAGGGTATCAGATCCCCCTAGTACTGGAGTTATAGGAGGTTGTAGACCAACCTGTGTGCTGGGAATTGAACCCAGTTCTCTGCAACAGCACCAAGTGCTCGTAACTACAGAACTATCTCCCTAGCAAATACCACATTTGCAAGGTTTAACCCAGAGCTCTCAGCAATGAAGGATGAACTCAGTGCATTTGGAAGTCTTAAGACATTTAATAAAAAACTTAATTTTCTCTAAGAAGAGGAAATTATTACCAGATAATTTAAATGCCAGAAAAACTGAGGAACCACTACCCAGCTAAGACCTCAGTGATAACAGCTTGGTCCTTCCCTTTCTTGAAAGAGGGAGAGAGGAAGGGCAGGGAAGAAGAGGGAGGCCGAGACTCTCATAAGTAGTTTCTATAACATCTTAAACTTTACAAACAGATGTGCTGCTGCCTGAACCCAGGACCCCAGTGCTGAGAAGATAGATAGATAGATAGATAGATAGATAGATAGATAGATAGAGACAGACAGACAGACAGACAGACAGACAGACAGACAGACACTCACTCTTCAAGAGGGACACAATATACAACCAGCAGGGCAGCTTGTGGCGCAGTGGTGGTGAGATTTGCCTTCTTTATCTGTTTCTAATCTCTCCAAATGGTGACCCCGTCTTCGCTAGGATGCTCCTCAGGCTCTGAGCTGCTTAAGCAAGCGCTGAACCGCTAAGCCAAACCTAAAACCTCAATTCTGATAGGGTTGCAGCTCCTGTCACATCTCCTGTTTTAGGTGGCCTCTTTATCACAAAACCACTTTTAATGACAATCATTATAATAAGATTTTCACATGAAAGGCTCTTCTCATATACTTCTGTTATATTTATTCCGTGTCTACAGCTTGTTCTCCGAAAATGGTGTGAATTAATTCCTGGGGCTGAATTCCGATGTTTTGTCAAAGAAAATAAGCTTATTGGTGAGTTCTTCTTGTCCTTGAAGGTAATCTTTAATGTGTATATGTTTCCAGAAAGTGAGCCCAGATCCTAGTACATGCTAGGTAAGTGCTCTGTTATAGCCCTTTCCCCAGAGGAGCCTTTAAAAGAGGATTGCTGACAAGGTGGCCCAGCTGGTAAAAGCCACCAAGCCTGATAGCCTCAGGCCAGTCCCAGAGCCTGTGTGGTAGGAGAGAACTAACTCCCAGTCTTTGACCACCATGTGCACTTGCTTAATCAAAGGTGTGTGCCCCTCACACACTCGTGTGTGCCCCTCACACACTCATGTGTACCCATGCACATTAATCAAGCAAACAGTAAACTTTATTTTTAAAAGAGAAAGATAACTGTGTTGTAAATTTTAGAATTTCACTTTTATGGTTGAGTTATATTTCATTGTGTGAATATATTAATTTTATCATTATTTTGATCATATATGTATCAGAGTGTCACACTACTTCATAAATATGTACAATGATCATGTTTCATTGGAAAATAGCCAAAGGAGAAAAAACAAGCTTTTGATGGAAATAGTTTCAATAATTAGGACAGGGGTTTGATATTGAGTCTGGAGTTCTGTGTTAATAAGGGTCCTGAGCCTGCAAAGACAAAAATCACATGATCATCTCATTAGATGCTGAGAAAGCACTTGACAAAATCCAACACCCCTTCATCATAAAAGTCATGGAAAGAGCAGGAATTCAAGGCCAATACCTAAACATAATAAAAGCAATCTACAGCAAACCAGTAGCCAACATCAAACTAAATGGAGAGAAACTCAAAGCAATCCCACTAAAATCAGGGACTAGACAAGGCTGTCCACTCTCTCCCTACCTATTCAATATAGTACTTGAAGTCCTAGTCAGAGCAATTCGACAACAAAAGGAGATCAAGGGGATACAAATTGGAAAGGAAGAAGTCAAAATATCACTATTTGCAGATGATATAGTATATATAAGTGACCCTAAAAATTCCACCAGAATGTTTCTACACAGGAAGGTGGCGCTGTTGATCCTGTCTGGACTCTAGAGATGGAGGGACAGCTTTTACCATTCTCAACCAGTGGTTAGAAAAGTTTTGTTTTACTCCCAGTAAAGTGCTTATTGTAAAATAAACATCATCAAAAGCTAAATTTTAACAGTCTTTCCTTTTTTAAAGATTTATTTTATTTACTTGTGCATACGTGTGTTGGGGTGTGCAAATGTCCATGGAGGCCAGAAGTGTTGGATTTGCCTAGTGTTGAAGCTGTAGGGAGTCATAAGATGTCTTAATGTGGGTGCTGGAAACCAAGCTCGGGTCTCCTGTGAGACAGTATATACTCTTTGTTGTTGTTGCTGTTTTGGTTTTTTTGGTTTTTTGTTTTCGAGACAGGGTTTCTCTGTGTAGCCCTGGCTGTCCTGGAACTCACTCTGTAGACCAGGCTGGCTTCGAACTCAGAAATCCACCTGCCTCTACCGCCCAAGTGCTGGGATTAAAGGCGTGCACCACCACGCCCGGCTCAGTGTATACTCTTAACTCAGCCATCTCTCCAGGCTCCTATAATCTTTCTGTTATTAGGGCATTGTTTATTACATGAGCAGAGAAAATATATGAAACAAGTCTGTTTCTTGTCTTCTTACCTCTGAAGATATTACCCTGTTAGCTGTCACTTACTCAGGCTATGGACTGAAGTAAGTTGTTCTTTCAAAACGTTTGCCACTGTGTTTTCTGTAAGGTAAAAGTTGTGGACCAAGGGACATGTAGCTGAGCATCAGCTCACCAGTTCTCATGGAATGGATGGAATGGTGGCATTTATTCTTATAACTAAGATAAGCGTAGGTGTTCCACTGTTACATATTCCACAGTTTAAGTGTGCTAGTCACACTTGGGTGTGTGACTAAGAACTCAGAGGCCTTTCCTTACAGCAGTCTGAATTTCAGGCTCTGAAGACCAATCACCTTCCGTAAAACAAACACAGGCTGCTTTTGTGAAGGCAGGCAGGTGTGTGTGAGGGCTCTTTTACATGTTCCCACCCCACCACCACCTGGAAGAGGATAGCGATTTGAAGAGACTAGCTTTAAACATGAAAGCAGCAGGTGCATGCATGCGCACGTCTAGAATTGCTATTGGAGGTTTTACTAAGCAAGTCTTTTTGTGACTGAATCCTTTCCACCGTGCTAAATAAAATAACGACTTCCAAAATTAAGTGTGTGGCATTCTGGAGCCTAAGATGCATTTATTCATAGACCTTGGTTGCTGAGCTATTTGGTTTGAGCTGCCGTGTTCACCTGTATGGTCTTCTGGCCAGCTTCAAAAGCCTCGATCACTACCTATGGTAAATTATGTTAATTGGTGTTTTATGGGCATCATCTAGTAACAGCTACTGAACGTTTTCTTGTCAGGTATTTCTCAGAGGGATTACACACAATACTATGATCATATTTCTAAGCAAAAAGAAGAAATTTGCAGATGCATTCAAGACTTTTTCAAGGAACACCTACAGTATAAATTCTTAGATGAAGACTGTGAGTATTTGCTATTGGTGCAATGAAGTGAGACCTGGCAATGGTCGCTGAGCCTCAATAAAGTAAAGTAAAAGTTGTGGACATCACTCTGGCCTGTCTTCAATACTCAGCTCAGTGTTCTGCACCCCAGCACTTTATTATGTGACCATTGGTGTCACTGATGACTTGTGTTCATGTCACCCCATGTAATTAGATAATGTTATTCAATACCAGGGCACTTCTCTCCACGCTCGGAGAAGCTGGTGCGTTTTACCAGATCTGTCCGTGGAGAGTAGAGTGCTTCTTCTTTTTAGCTTCTGTCTGTTATCTGGGGCAGAAACGGCTGCAGAGCAAACAACTGGGGGTTGTTTTGAGGAACTGAAAGTTTGTGGTATGTAAGAGAGTTTTCAAATAGCATAGAGTTAAACCTGTGATTTATGCCTTTCTTACTTGCCAAGCCTGGGTTCCATAGCATATTTAATTTAAAAAGAAGATGAATCGTGCTGTCTGATAATTACATTCTGTGCTTTCTTATGAGACTCATTTCCCACCTCAGGTATGTGATGGGAGTGCCTTTCACTCATAATTGTCTTGGTGACAGCTTCCTCTGCCCATGCAAGCAACTATGTTGCTATTTGGTTTGTGTTTTTAAGCATGAGCAATCATTACAGTTAGACTTTTATTTCATCAATGAGTCTGTTCATTGTTGTGTTGGGCAGGTTCCTACACTGTAGTCTAACGGGCCTTGGTCCTACTTGGTTCAAGCTGGCCTTGACCCTGCAGCCGTCCTCCTACCTTAGTTTCTCTAGTGCTAGGAAGTGTGAGCCACCATAAGTATTCATGGCTAATTATATTCTGCTGTGTTTAGTAGTAAAGTATACTTGAATTTTCAAAAAGAGATTTAGATTATGAAAGCATTCGCTTATTAGTAACTGAGTTTTTTTTCTTCTTTACAGTTGTGTTCGATATATACAGGGACAGTAGGGTAAGTACTGTAGTTAACTTGCTTTAAAACCAGGAATGGTGAACACAGTACACAGCCATTAAATTTATGAAGGGTCTATTGCTCAGAAAATGTATTCTCAAGATGAAGTCTGTGAAATTCACAATGTAAGATTATTCCTTACAGTAGCATATCCAGCATGAATAAATTCAGTGTGCTTGCTTTGGTGAATTTAGCTCCAGCTGGCCTGGAATTTGTTTTTTTGTTTGTTTGGTTTGGTTTGGTTTGGTTTGGTTTGGTTTGGTTTAGTTTTCAATACTGGGCTTTTCTGTGTAGCCCTGTTTGTCCTGAAACTCACATTGTAGACCAGGCTGGCCTCAAACTTAGACATCCTCCTGTCTCTGCTTCCTGAGTACTGGCATTGAAGGTGTACACTCAGATGGAATTTGTTATGTAAATCAGGTTGGTTTTGAACTCATGACCCTCTTGCTTTTGCCTCCTGTGTGATGGGATTACAGGGTGGTCCCTAAATATAGGACCAGCAATAGAACAAGTGAATAAATGACCACTTATGTCCTTCTTCACACTTCCTGGGAGGTCTAGACCTACTAAAAATCATTCATTGTATACACTTAACAATAGAAATTTGTCATTTGGTTCTTAGGTTTTCTCAAGTCAACTAAAAGGCTCTTTGTGTGACTTGCTTAAGCAAAGATGTAAATTTGTTTACATTTATTTTTTTTTCCTTTAATAGATTTTTCATTTAAACTTTTTGAATATGTTTATATTCATATTCATGTGGGAATCCTGCGCATGAGTGTGTATATTCATGTGGGCTGTGCACATAGCCAAAGGACAACCCCAGGTGTCATCCTCAGAAATGCTGCCTGTCTCCCCTGAAGCAGCAACTCTTGTTGGCTTGGAGCTCATCAATTAAATAAAGCGGGCTGGTCAGTGGGCCTCAGGGGTCATCCTGACTCCACCTCCCAGTGCCGGGGTACAAATGTGTAACAAGCATACCTTACATTTTTTCTGTGGTTTCTGGGGATCAAACTTGGGTCCCCAGGAAGATGAGGTAAGCACTTTACAGTTGAGTTAGCTCCCTAGCCCCAGATTAACACTTTTAACTTAAATTTATTTTTTATCTAATATATAAAAACATAAATTGGATATGAATTTAATGTTTGAGTGCATGTCTGCATCATGTCCTGTTTAGTTCTGGATTCCTTACATAAGTGAACTAATCCAGGCAAAGGGCAAGTACTACATGATTTCATTCATATGGGAAACCAAAGGAGTTCCTACTCAAATGTTTGTCATCCCTTTATGGTAAGAACATTCAAAATTCTCCCGTTTCTGGCCTGAGTTTACTGAACTGACAGCACATCCTCATTGTCTGGCAGGCACCCCAGCCTCCAGGATAGGTATAAGTGTCACTAGAGACGTTGGAGGTGACAGTATCCTATCCCAGTAGTTAAATGTTGGAGGCCCCAATGGTCTCCCCTCTGTGCAGTAGCATACAGAACTTCTTATTCTTCTTTATTAACTATTGATCATCTTCTGCCACGTCGCTCCCCACACCAGCCTCTGGTAGCCGTCTTTCTACCCTTGACCCGTGGAAGATCCCTGGTTGAGTTCACATATGAATGAGATCCTGTGGTATTTGCCCTTTTTCCTGGATTAGTTCACTTACATTACGCCTCCCAGTTCATCCGCATTGCCCCAGAGTACTAGGCAGCTATGTTTCTTATTGCTCAACAGTTCTGTTGTGTGTTTGGACCACATTTTCTTTATCTATTTGTCTGCACTTCCAGGTTGTTGTGGGTAGTGTGGAAATTGAGATTGGGGGACAACTGTTCTTTCAGGTATTCACGTCTTTGGATGTATGCCCAAGAACTGGGATGCTGGGTCATATGGTGTGTCTGTTTTTAATCTCTTTATTTATTTACATTGATCGTGTGAGAACATGGACTTGAGTGTGCTTCTGTCTTTCCACCATGTGGGTTCCTGGGATCAAGCCCAGGACCTCAGGTTTGTCAGCAAGTGCCTTCAAAGGCCGAGCCTCCCTAGGAGCCTCTTTAACTTTGTAGGGCACTTGCATGCTCTTCCTCAGCTAGACTAGCTTACCTTCCTCCCCACAGTCCGTGAGGACTCCTGGTCCCCAGATCCTTGCCAGTGCTTGTCGCCTTGGTACTTCTGGCTGGTGAGAGGCAGGTTCTCTGAAGACACATGTGAACACAGCACACATGCACACAATCACAAACACATCTGAAAGGACAGGGGAGCAGAGGTCGAGACAAGGAAGGATGCTTGGGAAAGTTCCAGCTGGACGGAAAGAAACCTCCGAGGCCTGGGAAGCAGGGTGAGTTCATAGACAGACATCTGATCCCGCAGGCAGGAGTCGCTTCTCTGCTTCCTGGTAAAGACGTTGGCAGCCTGCTGTGTGTGTCTGTGCTGTGCTAGCTGCTGTACTGCCCACAGGAAGCATCAAACAAGATAGCCTTGAACGTTGGAGGAAGTTATCTTGATGTGGAAGTGGCAGACTTGTGTTCGCGAGGTGTGGCCTGTGGCAGGCAGCATCTAGGCAGTTAGAACAGGGTAAAACCAGCCTTTTGTCTAGAACACGCTCCCTTCCCGGAAGGCTTTTATTATCATTTAGTTCTGTATCTCAGTCTGTATATGCTGTGGGGTAAGTGTTATCTGCCTGCAGTGTATAGATACTAAACTAGTTATTTCATATCGGCAGTTGAAAATGTTGGAACCTGCCAAGCTGCCTCCTGTCCCTGGCAAATGTCCTGATCACTAACTCAGTGGGGCTGACAGGTAGACGCAGCTGTTTAGCCTGTAAAAGAGTTGAGGAATTAAAGTGAAGTTGGACGAGTATATAAGTAATGGTAGCTGAGATCCTGCAGATCTGAAAAAGAGTTCATTTTTAAAAGCGAGAAGCATGCCAGTCTAAACATCCTGACAGTTTCCGTTCCGAGATTTAGACCATATTGTAAAACCCATTTGCATTTACTCAATGGTACGTGTATCAGAGTTTGTTAGACACTTTCTTGAATATATTATTTTGTGGCTATTCTTGTAGAAAGCTCACTCGTGTCTGTAAGTAGTTTGGCTCGTGACATATAACTGAAGTGTTTGTACCTAGTGACACTTTGGCGTGTCTATGTTTATTGTTGTTGGGCAACTTGATTCAGGGCTGTAGAGTCTTAACTGTTCTATGCACATCAGGTCAGTAGCCCACCCATTCTGTGAGTCTAGGATGGACACTGGGTAAGGTTTCAGAAGCCCCCTCAGGGATGATGATGTACGGCTAGAATTTAAAATCCTTATTTACATTGTGTGTGTGTATATAAGAGAGAGACACACAGAGGCAGAAGGTGGGGGGGTTTCACTGCATAGCTCTAGCTAGCTCAGAACTCACTATGTAGAGCAAGTTGGCCTGGAACTCACAAAGATCCATCTGCCTCTTATTTTAGAGTCTTAGAAAATCAATGTTGTTCCTTTCTAGTCTTTTCCCTGTGACTTGTGTTGCTGATAACTTGTTTTATTGCTTTCTGGACAGAATGTTGTTTAATTTTGAGTCTTGCTATTGTAAGTTTGGCTTTGTAACTTGATCATGCCAAACAAAGGAAGTCCAGCGTGTGCTGTGTTCTGCAGACTCATGGATCTAGACCAGGCTTGTTGCTGAAATATGTAGCTTTGGAAGCAAACGCGCATCCTTTTCAGATCAAACACATTTTCGGGGAAGGGATAGAATTACAGATGAGCAATACTGGCAGGGGTTCTTTGTGCTATTTCTTTATTTTTTATATGGAGACTTTATCACATGGGGAAAAAATCTTTCCCAATTTTTTTTCCTTTGGCCACTTGATTTTTTAGTTATTGAGCAACCGTGCATGTTAAAATCTTTTGGTTTCTAATTGTGTTGGTTTTTTAGTAATATATTTTGAAGTTGTGTTTTTAGATAACACTAATTCTATTTTGATGAAACATGATATAAATAAAAGGAGGAAATTTGGGTTTTGGCTCACTGTTTCAGAGGTTTCTGGCGGTGGCCACTAGGCCCCATCACTGTGAGCCTTTGGGGTGTGAGACATCAGAGAGGGGGCCGGGGAACAGAGCTGCGCTGATGGGCTTTTGTTTGCTTTTTCCCCTTGAGGGCCCTATTTGGAGTTTGTGGGTCTGCCCCTCAGGAGCTGCCTTTGGTAGCTGTCCTCTGTGGACACGCCTCAGCGGTATACTCTGAAGTGTGTCTCACCAGTCTCCAATCAAGTTGACGATGGAGATTAACCATAGCAGATCATTTCAATCAAAACCTTATCATTAAGTAGGGACCTTTTCTATTCCTAATACTAATTGGGCTTTTGTATGTTTTTCATTATATATTTTATCTGATATTAGTAGTGCTGCAGGCTTGGGTTTGTTTTGAGAATTATTCATTGTTTCTAATGCTTTCATGTTTAGCTGTCTTATATACAGATTGCTGCTGGGTTATTTTGATCTCTTGCTGTGTGATTTCTTTTTGATCTCGTTGGTGTTTGTTCACATACTTGTTGCAGTGTGGATCCAATTTTGTCTTTTTCTAGACATCCTACTCCCTTTGGTCAAAAGGGAGGGCTTTATGCCAGCTCTTTATCTGGCTTTTTGACCAATGGCTAGTATTATTTAGTATTACTTCACATAGTCTAAGAATATAGAAGTGGGTACCAGACTGATGTGTGCAAATGGCTCAAGTGGCAAAAGAAACTGATAGGATTTCTCTTGGGGGTTATACAAAATAGAAACCTTACTCATGTGACACATGGTGAAAACTTGAAAAGGCTCCATGCCATTGGTTGGATATTTCTAAAGCAAGCCCTATTAAGGCATCTCCTCTAAAATTGTGTTTTAACTTAGACAAAATGCTGTCTCTCAGCATTCTCCTTTGGCATGTCCAAATGTGTGCGCACACGGGTTGGGGGCGGGGATGGAGCATGAGTGAACATAAACCAGAGGAACAAAGATAAGAATGTCAGGAGCCATGTCTGCCGTGTGTCCTAAGTGGCTCTGCAATCAAATGCATGGGCTCTGATTTCCTGGACTGCACATACTCTGTGCTGACCACAGAGCAGGGAGGCATCCCCACTCAGCTCACTTGAACAGGGTGGACGAGAAAGCCCTTTTCAGAGATTGATAGTCCTCTTCCCTTCATATGCTTTCAAGTTCTGTCATACACACAGGATGTGCTACATGGATGACCTGTAAGGGAAAATACAGGAAAATGCCTTTTGTTTTGTTTTGTTTTTCGAGACAGGGTTTCTCTGTGCAGCCCTGGCTGTCCTGGAACTCACTCTGTACACCAGGCTGACCTTGAACTCACAGAGATCTACCTGCCTTTGCCTCCTGAGAGGAAAATACCTTTTAAATAAGAGAGCATAGGTTGTGTTTGCTTTATTTTATACTTAGCTGGGTTTGATTGGTTGGTTTTTGTTTGTTTTCTTCTGTCTGTTCTAGGGGAAGGTGTGGCTCATTGACTTTAATCCATTTGGGGAGGTCACAGACTCACTGTTGTTTACTTGGGAAGAGCTAACATCTGAGAACAACCTACGTGGTGAGGTCACTGAAGGAGATGCTCAGGAGCAGGTGAGACCGACCATTTCCGTCTGTTCACCCCTCCCTTGATGTGCATACTTAGGACCTGGACCACTAGGAAAGGGTCAAGTAGACACAGCTTCACTAGCCCTTCCTTCCTGTCACAGTGTTAAAGGGGCGTCCACGTGGCTCAGGCCCTTCCCTGGAAAGCTGACTTTTTCTGCTTATTCTACTTTTATTATCTCTGCCTGTCATGTTCACTTGGAAAAACCTTCACCCTTGAGATTCACACAATGGCTTCTCTGGTCCTTGCTCCCCGCTGAGTAATCACAGAGAGCAGTGGCAACATGTCCGTCTCGTCACAGTGTCACCTCTGCTTTCATGACCACTGTCTGGCCAGCTGTCATCTCAGTTGGTCCCAGGCTGGTCCCACTTCTCTTGGCTCCTCTCCTCATCTAGCCGTTGTTCCTGCCTTCCTCTCCGCAGATCCTCTCAGTTCCTCTAGAAACAAAACCTTCTCAGCCCAGTCCTCTGCAGAGCTGACCCTTGTCTGCCCTACGCCCTGAGCTCTCTCTGGTTCTCAGCCTCTTTTCTGTCTGCTCCTGTCCGTTAGGGTTCAGCCAAGTTCACGTAGATCCCATCTGAATTTTTTTTCTTTAAGCACATTTTTCACTCACTACACTCTTCCTTTCTCCCATCTTCTCAGCTAGCTTATCTTTAAATACATTTATATTACCCTTTTTTACCCTTAAACAAAAGAATATGTGCTTGTCTGAGGAGCAAAGTTCACCGTTTCCGGGAGAGGAAGAGGCAGACTCAGTGGTAGCTGCAGCTACATTGACCTTGCTCAAGTGAACAACCTCTGGCCATGCTCGTGCTCAGGCAGGGACCCTAAGTAAGTCCAGCTGTGGAACAGCTGTGAGAGCTTCTGAGCTGCGTCTCAGCGCAGCCGCTCCCCTCGTCTCTTGCTACCTGCCCTCACTTTGTCAGTCCTCTGGCAGCCAGCTTCTGTCCTACCACTCTGTAGACCCTGCCCCTGGCAAGGACCCTAAGTGGCTTTTAACCTCTGGTGAGGGACAGACACACAGCCCTTCTCTTAGTGAGTCCCAACAGGCACCTTCCTGCTCCGACACTGTTTCTTCTCTTGAGAGATACACTCTCCTTTTCTGCTTTTCTGCCGTCTTGGCCTTCACGAGGAGCGTGCTGTACCTCGCCCATCCTCCCATTGCTTTGATCATTCCTCTGTCCTGCGCCATCTTTGGCCCTTCCTTTGCATCTCTGAGTCAGAGCAATGCTTAGCCTAATGAGCTCCTCGACAAACCATTTCTAGTCCCTGTTGATTCCAGTACTGCCTCCTGCATTAGACTCAGGTTTTCAAAGGAGGGGCTAGCACAGTGCCAAGCCCTGTTCATGTTTGTCATGTCAACCAGTGAAGGGATATTGTTCTAGCTAGCCATTAAATTGAAAGATGGGAAGAGGCCGTAAGTTAAGCAGGAGAGACACAGTTGTTGAACAGAAGTGGTTTTACAGGACTAATCTCTGTGCACATGGTCTCTTACTTACTTGTAAATCTTAGCAATTGGGCCTTGGCAGCATTTGGTTCTGGCTCCTTCCCTAGCATGTGCCCTGCTTGTCCCTGGACCACAGGGACGAGCACCTCCCTCTACTCCAGAAAGCTAGGAAGCCCAGCTCTGCTGGGAATTCTGTGCTCTAGCTGTCTCCAAAGACTGCTCTGTGCCTTGTTTGGCTCTCAGCCCAGGTGCCCCTTAGCGAGATCACCCCTCTAAAGACATCCTCCTTGTTCACCGTCTTAGCAAATTGCCCAGTTCTTGGTGTCCCTAACTCTTCTCACTGTGAGACACAGTCTAGCTCACGCTCTTGCTCACTTACTGACCATCTGTCTGTCTCCCAGTCTCACCACTTATACCCCATTCCCAGAACAAAGTCCAGCACACAGCCGATGATGTGTGTCAGGTGACTGCTTCATCTGTGTAAGATGTGGCTGCTTTCTGGGGCTTCCTGGTGCCAGTGTATTCTAGTTCCTGTCTTGTCTTCCTCTGCTGGACACCAACCATCCTCACCTAGATTTCTGCCACCTGGGAACTCCAAAGTCAAGGCTTTCTGTCTGGAGTCCTTTTTGGCTTAAGGCAACATATAAATATCATATGTAAGATTTGACCGAGTATGTTAAAGCATGACTTGGGTGACTAGTAACCTGTGAACCTGCATGCAGCTCACATAGATAATGAGGTTGCAGATGATCTAAGAGGAATATAAAAAGGTTATGGAAGTCAGAATACGCATTTGCCCTTGCAGAGTTCTTGCGGGAGGGAGCCTACCTCCCAACTACCCACCTGTAGAAGATGATGAGTACAGAGCTCTGGCCTACCTGGCATTGCTTGGGCACAGAGCTGACTAACAACAGGCTGTGGTTTACTCAGGAGCTTCTCCACATCACAGTGTCGTACACAGGCAGCTCTTAGAGACCCACCTAGCTCTCCAGGGAATGCTACTCTGAAAGGCTTTTTGTTCATTTCTCATGAGTGTGTAGAATTGTTTTAAATTCCTGGTGCCTTTTTTTGTTTTAACTTTAGGGTCTTGTTTTCTTCCTGCTCTGGTATAGATGAAAGCAATGGCATTGGAATTGTACTGCTGTCATTCTTTTAGTTTGGAAAATAGACCTGAAACAATAAAATGACAGACTTTCTGTTTTCTATTTGTAAAGGATTCTCCAGCCTTCCGTTGCACAAACAGTGAAGTCACAGTGCAGCCCAGCCCCTATCTGAGCTTCGGGCTGCCCAAGGACTTTGTAGACCTTTCCACCGGGGAGGATGCTCACAAGCTCATCGATTTCCTTAAGCTGGTAGAGTACATGGAAGTGTGGGTGCTGGTCATCCTTTCACGCTGGGCTTTCCACCCTCGGCCCCTGGACTTTTATAGAACAAAGAGGCAGTGAAGGAGTTAGGCTCTATACATAAATAGGAACTATGAGTTGAAGGAATGCTTTATCATCAGGATGACAGAAGATACTTTTATGACACAGTCATTTAGAAAAATCTTCATTCTGCTAGCTTTGAAGTATGTATGTTGTCAGGGGCTCGAAGATCTAGTCTCGTCTGCTACCAACGGTAATCGTGAATGTGGGCCTGTGTAATAAAGAGAAGAAAGTATTCAGACGCCTGAGGGTCGTCACCTAGGAGCCAGGTATCACCCAGTTTATCAAGCTAGTTAAAGATTGCTTTCCCAGCCGGGTGTGGTGGCGAACGCCTTTAATCCCAGCACTCGGGAGGCAGAGACAGGCAGATTTCTGAGTTCAAGGCCAGCCTGGTCTACAGAGTGAGTTCCAGGACAGCCAGGGCTATACAGAGAAACCCTGTCTCGAAACCCCCCTCCCCCCCCCCAAAAAAGATTGCTTTTCCATAATTTCTAGCCACATCTTTTGTGAAGACCTTTAGAAAGTTTCCCTTCCTGAGAGAAACGGTGGTCAGACAGGGTATGCTTCTTCAACAGAATCTTGCTTTCCTTTGACAGAAAAGAAATGAGCAAGAGGACGACTGAGTGCTGCTTGGAGAACAGGCCAAGAGGGAAGCAGCTCTGGCAGAGGCCTCGCCTAGAACACAGCGAGGGGCAGGTGGTGGGCAGGGTGCAAAATCATTGGCTTTTATATTCATGTGTATTTACCTGGAAAAAGAGGGAGGGCCTTTGGTACTTGTAAAAAAAATAACATAATAAATAGATCTTAAACATAAGGAAGCCTACTGTGATGGTTTGTATATGCTTGGGCCGGGGAGTGGCGCTATTAGGAAGCGTGGCCTTTTTGGACTAGGTGTGTCACTGTGGCTGTGGGGTATAGCACCCTCACCCTAGCTGCCTGGAAGCCAGTATCCTGCGAGCAGCCTTCAGATGAAGATGCAGAACTCTCACCTTCTCCTGCACCATGCCTGCCTGGATGCTGCCATGCTCCCACCTTGATGATAATGGACTGAACCTCTGAACCTGCAAGCCAGCCCCAATTAAATGTTGTCCTTATAAGAGTTGCCTTGGTCACGGTGTCTGTTCACAGCAGTAAAAACTTAACTAAGACACATACTGCTCTGAAAATAAAATAACTTTCTATGAAATGCTTGCTCTCTGGTTCATTCTATTTAGATCTATCTATATTTCTTTGTTTCCATTTTTAACCTGTCAGGTAGGTGGTCACATTTATGATTTACAGAAATAGTAGGATATCGTGAGAGGAGGAAGAGAGCTTAAATGACGTATGGAGGGGGAGGGTAGTGGATGTCATGTGAAGGGAGAGCAGACCCGAGCACTGAAGGAAAGAAAGGGAGCGGCTGGGGGGGCGGGGACGACTGAGAGCCAAGTGTAATGATACGTATGAGTGATGCTGCTGTGATGAAACGTGGAACTGTGTGCTGACTAAGGGACTATGGGCTGGTGAGAGAGCCGGATGACCTGTGTTTGACCCCCGGAAGCCTTGAGGAGAGAACTGACTCCCCAGCATGGCCTCTGACTTCCTGACTTCCTGCGTTCACATCCATGTCATGATGACACACAGACACAGCAAAATTTAAAAGGAAATAAAATGGGTTATCCTTTACTTTTCCATGTAAAAAATGAATATTAGAATAGGAAACTAATTAGAATGGGAAATACATTTTTTTGAAAAATATACTAGACTCTTGATAGCATCACTTTTATTAAAACTTTGTCATTTTAGTAATTCTCTTCTTCCCTAAAGGAGCCCTGATCTGCTTTGGGCTCGCTGTGTGCCCGGGTGACTGGAAGGAAAAGACATTGGCTCCCTAGGCTGTGAGTCTAATGCACTGCCAAAACTGTTGGAATTGTTGCAGGTGTGTCTCTGCTTATATAAGAGTGCAAAAGTAGCCAGGCAGTGGTGGCGCACGCCTTTAATCCCAGCACTTGGGAGGCAGAGGCAGGTGGATTTCTGACTTCGAGGCCAGCCTGGTCTACAGAGTGAGTTCCAGGACAGCCAGGGCTACACAAAGAAACCCTGTTTCAAAAAACCCAAAACAAAAACAAAAACAAAAAATGCAAAAGTAAAACAGACTTCCCTTACAGAGCATGTAAGACATTATACATAAGGACTTAAAGGGCTTTATTCTTCACTGTCATGGTTAAAATCATCACGGACAACTGGTTTGACTCAGAACTTCACTATAAACTTATGAAGTGGCTCAATGTTTTAAGGAGATTGTTTAGCATAAATTTAGACTACTCATGTTGTTTTTCAAATCTATAAAGTTCAAATATCTCTTCAGACCTTCTTCCTGTTTGGTCTTGTGTATATGTGTGGTGTGTGTGTATGTTGTTAGGGGCTATATTTACCCATGAGTATGCACATGGAGGCAAGAGGAAGGTGTTATCTTAGGGTTTTATTGCTGTGAAGAAACATCATGACCATAGCAACTCTTACAAAAGAAAACAATTAGGGCTTGCCTTACAGTTCAGAGGTTTAGTCCATTGTCATCATGGCAGGAAACATGGCAGCATGCAAGCAGACATAGTGCTGGAGAAGGAGCCAAGAGTTCTACATCCAGATTAGCAGGCAGCAGGAAGAGAGACTGATACTGAACCTGGATTGAGCTTCTGAAATCTCAGTCCACTCCTGAGTGACATACTTCCTCCAACAAGGTCACATCTATTTCAACAAGGTCACACCTCCAACAAGGCCACACCCTTTCCAACAAGGCCACACCTCCTAATCCCTCTCAAGTAGTGCCATTCTCTATGGGCCTATGGGGGCCATTTTCATTCAAACCATAATAGGTGTCAAATTCTTCCTCTGTCATTCTTCCATTTATTGATTGGTTGATCTATTGATTGCTTGATTGGACAGGATCCTCTCACTGAAACTCATCACTCTCCTAACTCTGACTGATAGTGGCTTTAAGTACATCTGTAGAGGTCCCTTCATAGCTTGGATATCTGGTGTGGTTTGAATGGGAATGGTCGTCACAGTGCATATATCTGAATGCTGGTCCCCAGTTGATGAAGTGTTTGAGAAGGATCAGAAGGATTTGGAGGTGTGACCCTGTAGGGGAAAGTGTGTCACTGTGCGTGGACTTTGGGGGTCTCAAAAGCCCACACCAGGTCCAGTGTGTCTCTTTCTGCCCGATGCCTGTGGATCAGGATATCAACTTCTCAGCTGCTTCTTCAGCACCACACTTCCCTGCCTGGTGCTGTGTTCTACACCATGATGATAATGGACTAACCCTCTAAAACTGTAAGCAGGCCCACAACGCTCTCTTTTATAGAAGTTTCCTTGGTCATGGTGTCTCTCACAGCAACTAGGGATCGTAGGCACCCAGTATGTACAACAGAGGGATCTCCTTGCAGAGGGGGCTTCTGGTGTCAGACTACACCAGATCTTCCTTTACAAATATAGTGTTACATATAAGGTAACAAGTTAATTTTGTTTCTTTTTTTCCCAATTTTTTATTAAATATTTTCTTCATTTACATTTCAAATGCTATCCTGAAAGTCCCCCATACCCTCCCCCGAGCCCTGCTCCCCTACCCACCCAACTCCAACTTCTTGGCCTTGGCCCCTGTACTGGGGCATATAAAGTTTGCAATACCAAGGGGTCTCTCTTCCCAATAATGGCCAACTAGGCCATCTTCTGCTACATATGCAGCTAGAGACACGAGCTCTGGGGGTTTGGGCCTAAGTGGTAGCTGAGTTGGTCAGCCTGCCAGCATTTCTGGGGCCCAAGCTACCAGGGCCAGTTCTCCCATATCACCCTGGGGAGAGACAGGGCACTATGAGTACACTCAGCAGTAATTTCTTCTACTGCAAAATGTCAGCATTTCCTAGGACTGTCTAACTTTCTTCTTTTCAGGCATACCTCCTTCCCCTGCACAGCCCCCTCCCTCCATATTAACAGCAGTATTTCAATATGAGACACACAGACAGTGGTGACCACTGACTGGTCACACATTTAAAACTCACAAATAGACGGTGTCTTAGTCAGGGTTTCTATTCCTGCACAAACATGATGACCAAGAAGCAAGTTGGGGAGGAAAGGGTTTATTTGGCTTACACTTCCATACTGCTGTTCATCACCAGAGGAAGTCAGGACTGGAACTCAAGCAGGTCAGGAAGCAGGAGCTGATGCAGAGGCCATGGAGGGATGTTCTTTACTGGCTTGCCTCTCCTGGCTGGCTCAGCCTGCTCTCTTATAGAACCCAAGACTACCAGCCCAGAGATGGTCCCATCCACAAGGGGCCTTTCCCCCTTGATCACTAATTGATAAAATGCCTTACAGCTGGATCTCATGGAGGCATTTCCTCAACTGAAGCTCCTTTCTCTGTGATAACTCCAGCTGTGTCAAGTTGACACAAAACTAGCCAGTACAGACGGAATGCCTTTCTTACATTTAAAAATGCAAAATAATGAGAACTCTCTGGAGGGAGTTCTGATTTGGTTGTTTGCCTTTAAGATGGGATTTGGAATTTGTTGTGTTATGTGTTACTCTCGTACACTTACGGTTACTCAAATAGACTCAGAAGCCAGATGGTTTTCTTGCCATCTGAGAGCATTGGTTCTGGCCCACGGTACTTGATTTCTTGGCCCTCCGTCTCTTCGTCTATAACATAACCTTGACGGTAGCACCTCCTTAGGAGCTGTCAGAATCCAGTGTGGGACAATGACATCGTCATAGATGACCAGTGAACAGCTTATGGGGCTCTGTCATTATTGTGGTGTAACTCAGTGGTTGCCGACCTCTAATAGTAAGTCTAATGTGACATCTGATAATATTTTTAGCTTCTCGATTCTGTGTTTGGGCATGGGGGCAGCGATGTATGGAGATTCCTCTATGTCCATCTTACCCATCCTACCCCATCACTGCCTTCGCCCTGGAATGGCATTGCCTGTAATGGAAACATGACTCACCCAGTTCTGAAGACTCAGCCTGTGCCTTTTTACAGCCACTGAACCTGCCTCGTCCATGAGGATGGGGATGGGAGTAAGCCCTGCGTTCAAGCATCAGGAATGCTTAGAGTACAGTTATATTGGAGGGATCGATTTGGGACGACTTGGGAGATCAAGAAGTGACACAATGCTTTCCAGAAGGGGTCAAGCCACACCCCACCCATTTCTGTGCCTGCTCTGGAACACCTAACCACAACACCCCACTGAGAGGACCATGGGCAGTCTGTCACATAATACAACACCTGGAGTCCTTCCCCCTGCAAACAGAGCATCACTAACATCTCACACTGAGCCAATAGGAAACACCTGCCCCTGAATCCCACCCTACTCCTCAATGTTTATATAGTCCCTGTCCACATGGAAGAAAGCACTCAAATTATTTCAGCGAGGAGGATTGTCTGAGAGTGGCTGTCTTTACTGAACTGTAACAATTGGGGAAGAGTTCTCTCTCCCAAAGCATTCATTGCTGGACTTTAGACCCGCCTGGCTGGCCAGGCTCATGCTGCTATGCTGTGACAGCAGTTGCTTCTGCTTCTGCTACTGACAAAAGACGCTGGACCCCAGCTACCTGCCCCTTGCAAGTCTCCCAAGCCTCCTCCCTTTGCAGCACTCCCAGCATTCCAGGCCAGACGGGGAGCCCCATGGAACCTATTCACCCTGCCTCTGCTTTGCCCTCCAGGCAGACAGCAGACAACAAGGAGAGCCAAATGCTTTATGTATATTAGCTAAATTCTAATGCTGTAGTCAAGTGATGTTAGCAGTAGTCTTCCCTATTTTGCATCTGGAGTGCAGATAATTAAGCTCCAGAGTTTAGATTCAAATTCAGGCCCATTCAAGTTCAAGGTCCACACTTCTCCTTCCTATCATCAGCTTAGGACACACAGATGAGGACCCCGAAGCCTGCAGACTTGCACAAGCACATTCAACTGAGTTGTGAACACTTGCTTTTTCCAAACAAGTAAAACCTAGACAGCTTCCTGAAAAAGAAAAAAAATCTAGTGAGGATCACTTCTTTTATTTTTAATTCTTTTATTTCTGATTTTTCCTTTTAATTATTTTTTATTCTTAATTGACATACAAAATGCCTTAGTTACTATTCTATTGCTGGGAAGTGACACCAGGACCAGGGCAACTTATAAAAGAGGTTTTTGTTTTCTCTGTGTAGCCCTGGCTGTCCTGGAACTCACTCTGTAGACCAGGCTGGCCTTGAAATTAGAATCTATGACTTGTATATGAGAGAAGCAATGAAGTATTTATCTTTCTGAGCCTGGCTATACCAATTACTATATTTTCCAGTTCTATCCATTTTCCTGCCAAGTTCATGATTTCACTTTATGGCTGAGTAAAATTCCAGTGTGCGTGTGTGTGACACCTTGTCATCATCTATTCATCTTCTGATGAGCATCTAGTTTGCTTTCATTTCCTGGTTACTGTGACTAGAGCAATGTTGAACACTGATGAGCAAGTGTCTCTGAGGAAGGATGAAGAGTTCTTTGGGTACATATCCAGTCGTGGTATAGCTGGGTCATAGAGCAGCTCTGGCTCTTTGAGAAATATTAGTGCAGATTGTTTCTGTTCGTGAATTACATTACCAAAAGCAGAGGGCTGGTTTTCTCCTCCCCTTTTTATTCAGTCTGGCACCCGAGTCCATGAAGCGATGCCACCCGTTTTCAAGTGTCCATCTCTCCTCAGTTACTTCTTTCATACATTTCCAGAAGGAAGTCTCTTGGCTGATTCCAAATTCAGTCAAGGTGATAATCAAAATTAACCATCCCAAGTCTACTGCTCGACAAGTTAACATCTAAACACATCACTGTTGACCACTCCCTTCTTCCTCGTTCCTCAGAGGCACATGACCCATCCCACGATGAAAAGTGCATTTAGTTCATCTGCCTTGGAGCTCAAGACAAAACTCAACTATGACTCTTGTAAAATAATATTTTTAAGTTATATACTTTCAACATACAAGGGCCCAGGGTGAAGCTTCCCATTCCAGAAGGGAGGGATGGAAAGAGAGTAAGGAAAGACTGAATCCAAGCAAGACTGAAATGCAACAGGGAAACAGCAAACTCTACAGCGTCATGGCCAGCATCTGAAACAGCTGGTGGCATTGTCTGTCGCAGGAGGCTAGGCATTCCCATTCTTTAAGTTCTGCTGCCTACTGTATATGTAGTCTCTCTCTTGTTCTACTTTGTGCCTATATCTGCCCTCAGCAAACATTCGACAGTCCTGGCATCCTCCAATATAATCAAGTCTCTATTACAATGAAGACTTGACCTGTACAGTTTTACACAAAGACCTTGCGGGGAATCCAACTCTGTTGCATATTGCCTGGCCCAATGGCCTCAGTATAAGCTTGCATTATTCCATAACTTTTACAGTTTTGCATGGTTGCAAAACCATAGATCTATGCTGCTAGGTTCTGCTGCTAACTCAAAATATTGTCTTGTCTCCTTCTACCACAGTTGCAGAGGCCCCTGTAAACAGGGCTGTGTCTGAGGGGACATGTTCTTCTAAGCAGTTGCTTCAGGGACATTCTTAGCTCAATATTTTTCCTCTCAAATGAGATCCCATTTATACAGTTGGTGAAGTGGAAACTTCTGGTTTGTTTGGAAAGTCAGTTATGTCAAATAATGATTGTCTGGGGGCACACAGATGAAAGGATGTTTTGATATAGCAGACATGTGAAAAGACACATGAAGAAGGAGTATAAATATGACAACATGCATGTATTGATTCTCCTTACATAGCATTGTTAGCTCAGCTTGGGAGAAACTCACCAAAGAACTGCTCATGAGATTCCTGAGGCAGCTTACCGCGCCCACAGCCTCACCTCAGGCTGGTTGGTGAGCATTTTGGTTTCTCAGGATTGAACTACAGCTGCTGGTTCATATGTGGTATCTGCTTGCCTAGAGGACAGCCGCTGAGTCATAGTTTGTATTTGCTATGGGACTGAACTGCTGCCAAAGAAGATCCAGCTTGCCCCCAAAGAACTATTGCTAAACAGGTCTACTTCCCCCATAGCCTAATAACTTTCATCTTCCACTACCTGTGGTGGGTGGTGGGCAAGAGGAAAGGCATCTAGAAGGCCTTAATAGGAGATAGTCACACTTATTTTGAAACATTTTTATGCTTCTCTCTCTGCCAAACTGTTCATTTCCACACTTGTCTGCTTTGTTTTCCTGTAAATTTGAGTAGGAGCAGCAAGCAGGAACCATGCTGCTCAGAAGTTACATTGTCTCGAAGTTTCCTGTGCCTAACAATTTAGCCCATTACTTTTGAATTCAGCCTCGCTCACATTCCCACTACATGGACAGAACAAAGCCAGATTCTGTGCCAGAATCTACCATAAATGAGTGAGGCAGGCGTGGTGGTTTGAATAAGGCCCAGGGAGTGGCTCTGTTAGGAGGCGTGGCCTTGTTAGAATAGGTTTAGCCTTGTTGGAGGAAGTGTGTCATTGTGGGGGTGTGCATTGAGACCCTCCTCCTAGATGCCCATGTGACAGTCTCTCCTGGCTACAGTCATAGCAAGATGTAGAACACTCAGCTCCTTCTCCAGCACTGCCTGGATACTGCCATGCTTCCTGCCATGCTGCTAATGGACTGAACCTCTGAACCTGTAAGCCAGCCCCAATTAAATGTTGTCCCTAATACAAGGTGACTATTGCAAAGCTTCAGTAAGGCAAAGGACACTTCAATAAGACAAAAATGCCACCAACAGATTGGGAAAACATCTTTACCAATCCTAAATCTGATAGAGGGCTAATATCCAATATATATAAAGAACTCAAGAAGTTAGACTCCAGAAAATCAAATATACCCATAAAAGGAGTTACAGAGACAAAGTTTGGAGCTAAGATGAAAGGATGGACTATCCAGAGACTAACCCACCCCGGGATCCATCCCATAATCAGCCACCAAACCCAGACACTATTGCATATGCCAGCAAGATTTTGCTGAAGGGACCCTGATAAAGCTGTCTCATATGAGGCTAGGCCAGTGGCTGGCAAATACAGAAGTGGACGCTCACAGTCATCTATAGGATGGAACACAGGGCCCCCAATGGAGAAGCTAGAGAAAGTACCCAAGGAGCTGAAGGGGTCTGCAACCCTATAGGTGGAACAACAATATGAACTAACCAGTACCCCCAGAGCTCGTGTCTCTAGCTGCATATGTAGTAGAAGATGGCCTAGTCGGCCATCATTGGGAAGAGAGGCCACTTGGTATTGCAAACTTTATATGCCCCAGTACAGGGTAACGCCAAGAAGTGGGAGTGGGTGGATAGGGGAGCAGGGAGGAGGGTGGGTATAGGGAACTTTCGGGATAGCATTTGAAATGTAAATAAAGAAAATATCTAATAAAAAAAAGAAAAAAATGGGATACAGAGCTAAACAAAGAATTCTCAACTGAGGAATACCAAATGGCCAAGGAGCACCTAAAAAAATGATCAACATCCTTAGTCATTTGGTAAATGCAAATCAAAGCAACCCTGAGATTCTACCTCACACCAGTCAGAATGGCTAAGATCAAAAACTCAGGTGACAGCAGATGCTGGTGAGGATGTGGAGAAAGAGGAACACTCCTCCATTGCTGGTGAGATTACAAGCTGGTAGCAGGAGTGGGTGGGTTGGTGAGTGGGGGGTCAGGGGGAGGAATGGGGCTTCCGAGGGGAAACTAGGAAAGGGGATAACATTTGAAATGTAAATAAAGAAAATATCTAATTAAAAAAAAGAATAACAAAAACAAGTTGCCTTAGTCATGGTGTCTCTTCATAACAATGGAAATCCTAAGACACCCAGTTTCTCCTCAAGCTTTGTTCCTCTCTGAAATGCCAAACCCAAGGCCTTTACTATCTGCAAACTCCCCCTCAGAATAATCCCTGATGCTTTAATTGCATTCTGGGACTTCCTCACCTTGCAGCTCTGAACTCTTCTGCATTGTTCCCACAGGCCAGTTCTGAAGGCCTAAGAATCACCTGGCCAGGTTATCACAGCAAAGGCTCCACTTCCCAGTACCAATTCCCCATCAGTTACTGAATGAAAACAGAAGGCTAGGAGGTTGAGAAGGTTTACTGTAGATAACAGGAAGAAAACACAGCCAGAGGTATCTGGAAGGGTCCAGACTGGACAGGGCCAGAAGGTTGAGAAGAAAGAAGGTTGGGGAAAGGGAGAGGAGATGGGGTGGGGCAAGCAGACCAAGAGACCTACAGAAGCAGAGGCAGCCAGGAACCACGGGAGCAGGGGACCACACATTCAAAGTGGCTGGGGTTATTTGTTTTGTTTTTGATTTTTGAGACAGGGTTTCTCTGTGTAGCCCTAACTGTCCTGGAACTCACTCTGTAGACCAGGCTGTCCTTGAACTCAGAAGTTCGCCTGCCCCTGCCTCCCAAGTGCTGGGATTAAAGGCATGCACCACCAGGCCCTGCAGTTATGGGGTTATATAGGAATCAGAGAAGC